>NC_064291.1:22928937-23037324 GCF_019186545.1 Solanum stenotomum
TTCACATCATGCATAAACTTTTTCTTTTTGTGAAAAGACAAATCGGGAGGCACAATATCGCTTGCCAAATAATTAGCAAAGTCCGCGAACCAAGGAATCAGATCATGAGAAGCAGCCAATACCTGTTCATCTGGAAAAGCATCATTAATTTCGGCCCTATCTCCAAGCTTTAGCATAGCCTCTTCCTCTAATTTGGACAAGTGATCGGCAACTTGATTTTCGGTTCCCTTTCTATCTTTTACCACAAAATCAAACTCTTGTAGCAACACTACCCATCTAATCAATCTTGGTTTTGCATCTTTTTTCGCCATCAAATACCTAAATGCAGAGTGGTCAGTATGCACTATGACCTTAGTACCAAGAAAGTAGGAACGAGATTTCTCGAACGCAAAAACCACCGCAAGGAGTTCTTGTTCGGTCACAGTATAATTCTTCTGGGCCACATTTAGAGCTTTGCTAGCATAGTAAATAGGGTGAAGAATTTTCTGTCGCCTTTGACCCAATACTACACCAAGCGCCACTCCACTCGCATCGCACATTACCTCAAACGATTGTCCCCAATCTGGTGAAATAATGATAGGTGCTGTAACCAACTTCTCCTTCAGCTCTCCAAATGCTCTAAGACAAGCATCATCAAAATAGAACTTACTCTCCTTCTCGAGCAGTTTGCACAAAGGATGTCCAAGAAAACTTCTAACACCTTTTATTGAAATGGGTGGCGGAAGTTTTTCTATTACCTCAACTTTAGCTCTATCAACCTCAATACCTTTCTCTGAAATTCGATGTCCCAACACTATACCTTCTTTAACCATGAAGTGACACTTCTCCCAATTAAGCACCAAGTTGCAGTCTTCACACCGTTTAAGCACCTCGGCCAAATGATCTAGACACCGATCAAAAGAGTCACTTACAACTAAAAAATCATCCATGAACACTTCAATAGTGTCCTCCACCATATCAAAAAATATCGACATCATACACCGCTGGAAGGTAGCTGGGGCATTGCATAACCCAAATGGCATCCGTTTGAAAGCAAAAGTCCCATATGGGCAAGTGAAGGTGGTCTTCTCTTGGTCTTTTGGAGCTATAGAGATTTGATTGTAGCCCAAATACCCATCAAGAAAACAATACCAACCCTTTCCTGCAAGTCTATCCAACATCTGGTCCATGAATGGCATAGGAAAATGGTCCTTTTCTGTCCACGTATTCAACTTCCGATAATCCATACAAACTCTCCATCCAGTAACAGGCCTCATTGGAACAAGCTCATTTCTTTCAAGTGGAACCACAGTCATACCACCTTTTTTAGGCACACACTGCACAGGACATTCCCAACTACTATCTGAAATGAGATAAATAACTCCTGCATCCAGCCACTTGATGATCTCCTTTTTGACTACTTCTTGCATAGGTGGATTTAGTCTTCTCTGGTGCTCGATACTGGGCTTATAATCTGGCATGAGTTGGATTTTGTGAGAGCAAATGCCGGGATGAATCCCAATGATATCTGCTATAGTCCACCCAATAGCTCGCTTGAACCTTTTCAACACAGTCACCAAGCACTCTACTTGTCCTGCATTCAAATCTGCCGCAATGATGACCGGCAAAGTATTCCCTTTGCCCAAGTATACATACCTCAAATGCGGTGGTAGTGCCTTAAGCTCGATTTTTGGTGCCTCCACAATAGATGGTCTTGCGGGTGGGGACTCACGATTCTTCATGTCTAATTCATACTTCTTTGGTTTGGGCCGGTATTCACACCTATCGAGTGTGGCTACCAACTCGTCATACTCTTCAATGCCATCACTATCGAAGTTCATAATAACTGCTGCTAGTGCCTCAACACCTAGTTGCTCTTCAATTTGCACTTCTGTCCCAGTCTCCACTCTGTAAGTTATGGCAGATACTGTTTGGAGCTCACCACTCTGCTTCATGGACCTACAAATATTGAAAGTTGTTTCTTCATTATTCAGTCTAAATTTCATCTGTCCCTTTTCCATATCAACCAACGCACGCCCTGTGGCAAGAAATGGTCTCCCCAGGATGATGGGAACCTCAAAATCAACCTCACAGTCAAGAATCACAAAATCTGCCGAAAAAATGAAGGACTCCACTTTCACTAGCACTTCATGGAGTACACCAATGGGCCTTTTCACAGTTCGATCGGCCATTAGTAACCGCATTGCAGTGGACTTTGGGTCCCCCAAACCCAACTTCTTGTAAATAGACAAGGGCATAAGGTTGATGCTAGCACCAAGACACACAATGCCTTAGCAAAGTGTAACAACCCTATAGTACATGGGATCGTGAAAGCACCAGGGTCTTCCTTCTTCTGCACAAGAGATCATGTAGCAATAGCGCTACAATGCTGCAATC
Source organism: Solanum stenotomum (assembly GCF_019186545.1). Taxonomy (NCBI): domain Eukaryota; kingdom Viridiplantae; phylum Streptophyta; class Magnoliopsida; order Solanales; family Solanaceae; genus Solanum; species Solanum stenotomum. Next base: position 22,931,314 of record NC_064291.1, read on the forward strand.
TATCATCATCTTCAAAACTCACAGACCTTTTCTTTGTCACTATATCTTTCATAAACTTCGCATACCCAGGCATTTGCTCCAAGGCTTCTATCAAATGAGCATTGATAGAGAGTTGTTTCAACATAGTAATAAACCTGCGATATTTACCATCCTCAGTCTTCTTCACTAACTTCTATGGAAAAGGTGGTGGAGGTCTAGGTATGGGGACCGCTTTCTGAGCTATCTCCACCTCTTGCTCTGTTGCTTTCTCAGACTCTGGTCTAACCTTTATCACATCATCTTCTTTTCTAATCTCACTTTCCACCACAGACGACCTAGGTGAATCTATGGTTTGCTTACCCCCTCGTGTAGTAACTGCCATACAATGACCATCATTCTTTGGATTCTGGATGGTGTTGCTAGGAAGAGTGCCAGGTTGACGTGTGTTCACTGCAGTAGACAATTGAGTCATCTGCTGCTCTAGATGATTTATTGACACTGCATGGGCGTCAACCTTTTGTCCAATACCAAACAAGTCGTTTCTCATCTCCTTCACATTCTCATCAATTGCATCAAACCTTCTCATCATCTTCTGCATCATATCTTCAATACGCGCCATATTGCCTCCAGTTTCCCTAGCACCAGATTCCCAATTTTGAGGGGGAACATAAGGTCCAACCCGATCGTTTCTATTGCCATAGTTGTTCCTGTTGTAGTTGTTGTCGCGATTGAAGTTCCCATCCCGGACATAGTGACTGTCACGACCCAAGACTAGGGACTAGACGTGACATGGCGAATGAGGAACCCGAAGGAACCCCAAACAAGCCTCTCAAACTTGTCATCACACTTCATCGGTCGCGGAAGTACAATCAACATTAATTAACGGGAAATAGGGACTAAGGGCAAACCATTTCAAAATGACATCATAGAACAAGAGTCAAGCTCATTTACAAAATACTTGTCCAACGCACACCTCTACATACATAGATAGGACGGGGGCCATGACATACTACCGGCTCCCCTCATAGTCAAAATACAATTGCAAGCTAAAGTCTCAAAACATAGGAGTAGGAAACATAACATAGCCCTCGAATCATTGAGGACTCACCAACAAACTCGGATAAGCACCGTACTAGCCACGTGAATGGAGAGAAGGATCAAGAGTAGCTCCGGTCCCTACATGGTGACATCATGTAGGCAAAATATGCGTTAGTACTTGGAATGTACTAAGTATGCGGGGTGCAACACAACAATAGACAAGGACACAATCGAAATACAAGAAATAGTTTCATAGGCATTATGAATAACAATATGAGGATGCATGATCAAAGTGAAGTCAAAACATGTTTAAGTAAATCTATACTAATAGTAGATATCATATGTGTATGCATGATCCAACCAATCTATAACCCCAACTTAGGATGGGGGATGCCGTTCACACCCGGACACCCTGGTGGCAAGGTATAAACCCCTCACATGGTTGATGTTGGTCACACCCCAAGCATCCTAGGTGGTGAGATATAAACCTCTCACATGGTTGATGTTGGTCACACCCCAAGCATCCTAGGTGGTGAGATATAAACCTCTCACATGGTTGTCCGGTTCTTTTCCCCCGGACCGGGCATGGTCATGCAACACTTTATATAGGAAATTCCCATTAGGCTCTAATGCAATCTCACGTATGGAATGAACATATACACAAGCTTAGTTTGTCATCAACACATCTCTGGATTGCCATACATCTCATAACTCAAGCTTTAAAGCATCGATTCATCAATTCTCCATAGTTGGACATTTTGTCAAACACCTTGAAGGCATGTAATGGAATCAAAGAGCATGGAAAATAGGGTAGTAATTATGCAGCCAAACCAGTGAACAACCTACAACAACACCTTTTAACACCCACAATACCACATGAAAATCTCCACATCCATTCCAAATTTAGATTCAAGTTCTAGAGTCACAACATGCTCAAAACAATCACTTTTCATGTTTAAAATTCAATGTGCAGGAAATTATTACAAAGAACAAGACTAATTTATGAATCTTAACTTAAACCATGAATTAGTGAGTAGAATAGAGTCTAGGCACTATGGGTGGAAGGACCCATGAGTTCAACACCACATACCTTGAGTTCTTATGAAGGTCTTGAGAGTGTCTTCAATGGAAGCTTGGAACTTGGAGCAAGAGTCTCTTCAATCTTGAGGAAGGTTTTGGATTAGGGTTCTTGAGAGAACTTGAGAGAAAATGTGTCTAAGTATGGGAGAGGTGTTTTGGGAAATGTTTTAGAGATGGGAATTGAACTAATGGTATATAGGAAATAACATATGCCCTTTGGAAAAATGGTCCAACACTTAGAAAAAAAAATGAGGCGGGTGAACAGTAAAAACGCTCACTGGAAATTGCATTTTCTGCCGGACAAATTTTACGAAAATGGGCATAACTTCTTTGTCCAAACTCCGAATGAGGTGAAACGAAGTGCGTTAGGTAGCTAACTCAAAGGGATTTCCATGAATATGTTATGGGCCACACAATTATTTGTGTGCTAGGAGATATGACCCTCCAAAGTAGACCCTCGAAAAAGGCTTCACTTGGAAATTTTGGATTTTGATACGGTTGCTCTAAAATTTGGGTTAGACCCATTTCCTACTCAATTTGACCCCCTAAACAAGAATATGAAGTCGAATTTTCGAAAAACGAAACGGATTTTTTTTTGATATAGCTAAACAAGTTTCCGGTAACTTCCGAAGCACATTTTTAAGAACTTTTTGGGTCATTTCAGTGACCCTCTCGATTGTAATTTCCATAGTTCCGACCTTGGTTTCCTTGACCCTGGCGCTAATTTTCCATGTTGGATCCTTGGGTATTTGGTCGGAAACCCCCCGTCTGATCATTCACAGCATAAGCATCTTCTTTATAGTAACACTCTTCCGCGGGTGGTGGAGTTCTAGTTAAATAATTCACAGCATTTACCTTTTCTGGTCCTCCGCTCACATGCTTCAATACCAACCCCAACTCGGTCCTCATCTGGGCCATGTCTTCACGAATATCATCTGCAGAGTTGTTATTTGTACTATGAACGTCAAATGTGTTTCTCCCAGTATCTGACTTCCGACTGCTCCACGCTTTATTGTTGCGAGAGATCCTCTCCAATTTTTCAGCAATCTGTGCATATGTACAATCACCATATGAACCTCCGGCAATAGTGTCAAGTACTGCTTTATTGTTATCATCCTGTCCTCGATAGAAATACTCCTTCAGTAACTCATCATCAATACGGTGGTTTGGGACACTTCTTACGAAGGCAGTGAATCTGTCCCACGAGCTACTCACAGACTCTCCAGGTAATGCCACAAAATTGTTGACCCTATCTTTGTGATTGAGCTTCTTAGACACTGGTTAGTACTTTGCTCGGAACACCTCTGCCAGTTGGTCCCATGTGAATATTGAGTTATACGGAAGCTCAGTAACCATACTGCAGCATCGCCTGTCAGTGACAGAGGGAACACTCGTAATCCAATAACATTCATATCCAAGTCTGGTCTACCTACACAACTTTTGCAAACCACCCTTAGCTTGGCCAAGTGAGCATGTGGATCCTCCGATGGCGATCCTGAAAATAAGCCTCTTGCTGTAAAAATCTGCATCAAACTACTAGTCACCACAAATGTGTGCCCTAGAGGTAGAGGAGGTAGGACAATGGGTCCATCAGAGTCTTCTATATCGATGTTGCCCCGATAGTTGTCATGTTGTTATGGGCCTGGTGGACTATGCACTCTCACTGCATCTCCTAATTGATTTTCAACTAGACCCCGGTTTTCCCCACCAACTACTCTTGGCTGTTGTAACTCAACTGCTTCATCTAGATTTCCTCCGATTGGATTAACTGGAAGTCCTTGATTGTTCATTCTTCGCAAAGTTCTGTTCAACTCTTGATCGTACGGAGTAAGTGGTTCGCCTTGGCGCCATGTACATGGCATACACTAGAGTCGGAACCTGAGAGAGACAAAACAAAGGGAAAAAGTAAAATTAGGAAATATTTGAATTACGTTCAATAATGTAGTTAAAAATAAACCTAAAAGCCAGATTCCCCGGCAGCGGCGCCAAAATTTGATATGCTCAAATTACACCTCCTTAAAAAAGTATAAGCGATCGTTATCAAGTAAAGAACCCAACTTGTAGGTTGGGGTCGCTCCCATGAGGAAAATGGTTTAGTCTTTACTTTAACCAACATTTATATTCAATTAGCCAAAATACTTCCAGAAACAAGAAATAAAAAGGGGGATTTGTGAAACAAATTGTAAGAATTCAGTAAGTAATCAATAAACAAAAGTCAATTTCAGTTGTTATCAAGATGAGAAAATTAACGAGGGTAGACGTGTTTCCCACAAGCTCATAACGCAGTAATCCTAGTAATCGCAATCCTTTCCTAGTGTGTTACATGCAAAGTGATAAGTTAGGTATCTCTAATAATGTCTAACCCCCAAAAACGAGGTTTACATGCCCTATTTATAAAAAATAAATCCTAAATTAAAAGGGAAACAAATTAAGGAAAGTTTGTTCAGGTACGCGTCTTCAATCCACGAGACTGACTTACGGACCGTCGATAGATCTACGGTCCGTAAGTCCCTTCCGTCAGCCAGGACTTAGAAAATATTTCCGCTTCCAAAAAATCAGCTTCTCTGAAGCAAACGACGGACTAGCAGTACAGACCGTAGATCGATCTACGGTCCGTCAATCCCCTCCGTAGCTCCATACTTAGAATCTTCAAAAATCTGGTACTGGAACCCTCGCAGTATCACTCTACAGATCAACAACACGGTCCGTAGATCAATCTACGGACCGTCAATGGACCCCGTGGTTCCACACTTGGTCAGATTTCCCTGATTTGTCCTCAATACCATGCCTGCTGATCTACGGTCATCACTTACGGACCGTGGATGAACCTACGGTCCATAGATCACCTCCGTGAATGCCCTGTTTCTGCATTTCTTTCAGCTATCTCTATACTTTCGCGCCTGAACATCTTTCATGCAAAACATGATAAATACACATAAAAACCAATATAAAAAGGCCCTAGACACACACAACTTGTAAGTGAAATGTATTAGAAATACCGTAAACTCACGGTATATCAATATCCTCGTATGAAAATATGAGTTTATTAGCGCTTGAAGATTCAATTCGTTTGGAACAGAAAAAAGAGTGCTTGGAGGCTAGTCGTCAAGATTTGACTAACTATAAGTTACGCTTAGATTAGGCTTTTTCTTCGTGTTTCCCTTTTTTTGTTTTCTTCAGCATTTGATTGATGGTTTAGACAATTTTATAGTAATGAAGTTCTTTTTTCTTTTTTTCATATCATGCATATTTATTGCATAATCCAATTTGAATTTGCTCTTTAATTCTTGATCCCAAGCTTTTAGTAATTCAAAGTCATTCCATATTTTGCATGCCAATAAGAATGAATATAGTGCAAGTTCCACATTTTTAAGTTTGCACATTCAAACTTGCCTTATCAATTTTGTAGAATTTAACTCGTAACAAGTTTTAGGGCTTAACTTGTAAATTCATAGAATTCGAAGACATTGACTTGTAACTTGGTTGATTTAAGAGTCTAACATGCAAACTTGTAGGACTTATCATATTACTTTGTCGGATTTGAAGACTTCAACTTGTATATATAGAGGATTCAAATACTTCAACTTGTATACTTGTCTGAATTTACACACTTCAAGCCTACTGTCAAAGAAGCTCATATTTCATAAGGGTTCGCCTCCATCTATTGGCCATTCAATACTTCGTACAAGTCTACAGTTTGATGAGACAAAAGATAAAACAAAATACTTATCGCTTTGACTGACAAGTGACAGATCAAGTGGGAACATGTGGTTTTTTAACACTTATGCAACTGAACTTAGGATATATTCTAAGCGCCTACGTACCTCAGTGAAGAGGATCAAGTCACAACGTAGTTTTGGGGGATTGAGTGATTTTTTTTTGTTTGTTTTGTGTTGTACACAGTTTATGCTCTTGCGGGCCAGTAGTGACATGCAGTTTAGGCTCGTACCTTAAGGAGCATCATCTTACTTCAAGGGTAGTACCTCTTTGGGAATTTTGCATTAATAGGACCGATCCTTACACCATCTGCATCAACAAGCTTGTAAGCTCCATGTGAATATGCTTCTTGTACAACATACGGTCCATCCCACTTTGAGGTAAATTTGCCCCCAGACTTGTGCGAAGTAATGATGGGTCTTCTTACTGCGAGAACTGGTCTCCAACTTGGAAACACCTCAAGAGAACTTTCTTATTGAAAGCACGAGATAGACGAGCTTGATAACATTCAAGGTTTTGTTGGGCTTCTAGCCTCTTTTCGTCAAGTGCTTCTAACTCGCAAGACGCAATCGAGCATTTTCTTCTTCAGTGAGCGCTTCTTGAATAGCAAGTCTTAAGGAAGGTATTCGACGCTCAAGTGGCAGGACTGCTTCAACTCCGAAAGCAAGTGAATATGGTGTTGCTTGAGTTGGTGTGCGGTATGTTGTCCTATATGCCCAGAAAGCTTCTTCCATTCTTTCATGTCAATCCCGTTTGGACTTGGAGACAACTTTCTTCAGAAGGTTGCATAGAGTCTTATTGAATGCTTCAGCAAGACCATTGGCGTAGAAGATTTACGCTGCTTGAACCCAAAGAGATCACAAACTTTGTTCATTAACTTGTTATCAAATGGCTTGCCATTGTCCGTTATTATGTAGCAAGGGATACCAAAGCGATAGATGATATTCACTCGGATAAAATTTGCAACATTCTCTTTCTTCACTTCTTTAAGAGCAATGGCTTCAACCCATTTTGAGGAGTAATCTGTTGCAGCCAAGATTTACAAGTGTCCACCAGAAGATTTTGGTAGTGGTCCCACAACATCCAATCCCCAAGCGTCAAATCGCCAAGATGCGATAGTTGGGTGCAATACTTCAGGTAGCTGATGTATGAAATTTTCATGAAATTGACAAGCATCACACCTCCGAGCATAATCTAAGCAATCCTTCACCATGGTTGGCCAATAATACCCCATCCTCTTTATGTGAAAGTGGAGTTTCGGTCCAGATTGATGTGATCCACATACTCCTGAGTGTGCTTCTTACAGAGCTTGAATTGCTTCTTCCTCTCCCAAACATCGTAATAGTACACCCTCAAATGATCTTCTATATAATGTGTCCTTGTAGTAAATGAAGCGAGGTGTACAGCGACGAATGTCAGTGCTTCTCCTTGGATTTTTTGGAAGTATCCTATAACACATGTAGTCAATAATGGGTTGTCTCCAATCTTCCTTTATGACTTCAGAAACGGGAACGAGATGCTCAAGCTTATTTTCTAGATATTCTTCCTCATTTGGCGGTGGTACTATCCATCTTTGACAAATAGTAACTTGTGTTTGATCAGGAAGGGTTAACGTTGAAGCCAGGGCAGCCAATGCATCAGCTTTCTTATTTTCTATTCTACGCACATGGTGAAGGGTTACATCTCCAAGACATCCTATCAACTTTCGAGCATAGTCATGATAAGGACGCAATTCGGGGTTCTTCACCTCATAACTTCCCAAGAGTTGGTTGATCACCAACTGAGAGTCACCAAAGACTTGTAAGTGTAATTGCTTCATGTCGACAGCCATCTCAAGTCCAAGTATCAACGCTTGGTATTCAACGACATTATTAGAGCAACATTGCTTCAAAGTAAAGGAGAATGGTAGAATCTCTTCTTGCGAAGTGATGAATACCACGCCAGCGGCAGCTCCGCCACAATGTGCAGCCCCATCAAAGTACATTTTCCAAGGAGATTGAATTTCAATAGGCATCGCATCTTCATCAGGAAGATCATCAGTTAATTCCCAATCGTCGGGTATCGGATGGTCTGCCAAGAAATCAGCTAATGCTTGTCCCTTCACAGCTTTCTAAGGGATGTACACAATCTCAAACTGTTGGAATTGGAGGTACCATCTTGCTAGTCGATCACTAAGGACATGTTTTGACATAACAAACTTGATGGGATTTGCTCTAGAAATGAGGCGGATAGCATGCGCTTGAAAATAATGCTTCATCTTTTGAATTGAGAAGACAAGTGCCAAGCACAACTTTTCAATTGGCGAATAGTTCAGCTCATTGGGTGTCATCGTTCTACCTAAGTAATAAAAAGCATTTTCTTTGCCTTCACTATTCTCTTGAGCTAGTAGGGCTCCTACAGACCTTTCTTGTGCCGCAATGTAGAGTATCAATGGCTTTCCAGGTATAGGGGCTGCCAAAATCGGAGGTTTCGCTAGATACGATTTGATACTTTTAAAGGCATCGCTACATGTTTGATCCCAATTAAAAGGAGCACCTTTCTTCATGAGATGACCGAATGGTTGGCATATTCCCGCTAGATTTGAGATGAATCTCCTCAAGTAGGCTAACTTTCCTTGGAGACTTTTTAACTCATGAATATTTCGAGGCTCAGGCATCTTCGATATTGCATCAACTTTGGCTTGATCAATTTCAATTTCTTGATGTCTCATAATAAAGCCAAGGAACTTGCCAGAAGTAACTCCGAAGGCACATTTCAATGGGTTCATCCTTAGTTGATATCTTCGGAGCAACTCAAACACCATTCTTAAGTCTTTCAAATGATCATCCCTCTTTCTTGACTTTACCACCAAGTCATCAACATAGCATTCAACATTTTTATGGAGCAAGTCATCAAATATATTTTGCATAGCCCTTTGATATGTGGCACCAGCATTCTTTAAACCAAATGGCATCACTTTCTAGCAATAAATACCCTTAGGCGTGCGAAATGCGGTGAGTTCTTCATCTTTTGGAGCCATGCGGATTTGATTATAGCCAGAAGAACCGTCCATGAACAACATCACCTCATAACCAGTGGTGGCATCAATCATCAGCTCCGGAATGGGAAGAGGAAACTCATTAGGGCATGCATTATTAAGATCTCTAAAGTCAACACATACTCTAATTTGACCATTCTTTTTCCTTACAGGAATAATACTTGAAATCCATGTAGGATATTTGACCTCACGAATAAAGTCTGCCTCAATAAGTTTGTTAACTTCATTTTCTATCAATGGAACCAAGTCTGGCCTAAAATATCTTTGAGCTTGCTTAACAGGACGAGAACCATTTTTGACTGCCAACTGATGGACCGCTACTTTAGGATTCAATCCAGGCATTTCTTTGTAACTCCAAGCAAAGACATCCCTATATTCTTTGAGTATATTCATAGAAGCGATTTGTTCATCAACTTCTAGAAAGGCACTCAAGTAAGTTGGCCTTGGGTCTTCATCAGTGCCAAGGTTAACTTCTTTCAAAGGATCTATTGTGGTCTTTATTCCTTCTTTAAGTTCCGGTGCAGCATCTCCAGCATCTTTCTCTTCTAAAGGATCATTGTCATTGATAGATTTATGACAACTCCAGACAATATCTTCTAACTCTTCATCAATCTTCATTTGAGGCAAATAATCGTACTCATTTTGGATTGTAATATGATTTGAGGAGCCTACACTTTCTTCATCTTCCTCGTGCTCCTTGGTGTAAACCACAGTGTGAACCTTTGCCTTGAGTTCCTCTTTACATGAAACTACAAGTTCCACTCGTCGCCTCATTCTAGAAGGAATCGAACTTTTGAAATCCTTTCGAACCAAATGTGAAGCAGGCGTTGTAACTTTTAAATAACTTCTCAAATTCTTATTTTTCTTCACCAGACCTAACCTCTCAAACACAAAAGTTCTTGTAGTCGATTCTCCAAGTCGATCAAAGACGGAAGGCTTTTTGTTGGGAGTAGTGACATCATCTTCAAAAGTTATATGGTTGTTTCTTGCCCTTCTTATGGAAATGCGAATTGGTGGTGGTTGGCTATAGCCTAGGCCTTCACGTGCTTGCCTAAGTGTGTCTTCTGATACAAGTTTCCCTAACATTGATGGCTCATCAGGGTTGTATCCAGCTTTCACAAATAACTTGTAAGCATTGGGATCAAAACCTTCTTTTATGCGTTTTGTAGGGAGCGCCACATCTCGCACTTGATTTTGAGAGATTGACTTTTCTGGCAGCTTTGAAGACAAGTTTTTTGCATCAATCTGTCTGATAGGAAGAGTTAGCCCTCTCAATACATTTTCTTGAAAGTTAGATGATTGATCTTCTTCTTTCTTCACCTTTGGAACATAGCAAAGTCTAGAAGTCAGCTTTTTATTCGAAGACATGATCTTCCCTTCATTAAGAATTGGACAAAGTTCTTTAGTGTCGACGTTTACCTTTCCGACTGTTGCATTGATTCTTTTTCTTATGACCTTATCGGACATGATTGGTTTTACATCATTAGATTTGGCCCCTTTAACAACATAACTTTTCAAATAGAATTTCGCATCGACAAAGTGTGTCTCAACTTCGGTGAAAGGATTATCATATGCAACTATCTTCCTTTCAATCCCGCCATCAAGATACTTCAAACATAGTAAGAAGATGAGACAATTCTATTCTCATGTACCTAAGGTCTGCCACGTAATATATTGTACGACGTCTTTGCGTCAATCACATGCATCCATGCGCTTGATCGCAAATCTTCCATGTGGATCTCTAATTTAATAGAGCCTATGGACCTCTGCCCCCTTGATTAAAACCTTGTTTCAACAGATGATTTTCACTAAGTTCACCAGTCGTGATGCCGAGTTCCTTCAATATGTGGATAGGTAGAATGTTGACTCCAGATCCTTCATCTATTAAGATTCTATTTATCTTTTTCTCTAGCACATGACCCGCCATATACAAAGGACGATTGTGTAGTGTTTCACCAAATAGAAGATCGTTATCTGTAAATGTGATTTTTGTATCACATGCATGTGCTTCTTGGGAAGAAGGTTCAGTAGGTGTTTTAGAAGGTGAAGGAGACATCATTGATGATATTTCCCTTGTTGTCTTTTCATAGTCATTATGAGACACTTTTTGGGGAGGATTCCCTCGTTATTCCTTCTTTGTCAGTAGGAGGCACCTTCATTGTTTTTGCTTTATTAGCATTGAAACATGATGCCTCGACATTGTCTTGAGTAGACTTTATGTCGAGCAAACTTGGTAAGAGTTCCTCTAGAGTCACAGGACGTCGGGGTTTTTGGTAGTGATGCACTTCTACCTTTGCCCTCTTTGGGCGCTTGATTGATTTCTGCTTCTCCAATTTCTTCACCATTTTCCCTTTAATCGGTGGCTTGGATGGTTCTTTTCGTAAGCTTGACTTGTTGCGTCTTCACCTAATTACAAGAATTCAGCCTTCGTCACCATCTATATCAACTTCCTACTCCAATGACTCTTCTTCATGCTTTTCAGAGATATATATTTGGACCGGATCGAGTGAGCCGAACGTGAAAGAGATCTGATTAGAAGTAGCCTTCTCATCATCAAGGACAATTTTCTTTTCGTTAACCAATCGCATCACTCTATCCTTGAAGACAAAACATTTTTCTAGAGGATGGCTCACAAGTCTATCATACTTGCAATAATTTGGGTCATCAGCTTTTCCAGCTTCATTGGGTCACTTCATCTCTGGCAAGTCAATGAGCTTTAACTCGAGCAACTCATCAAAAATCTCAGAAACGTCAGAATCCAAGAAGGGATATTTTTTTCCTTGCATTTCCCTTAGTGTCGACTTTTGATTTGAACGTGCTTGGAAAGCCGTTCTCATATTTTGCTTCATGCCCTCATTCGTAGTGATCTTCGCAGGCGACACATTAACATTCATGGATTCTTTATTGTCATTTCTAGGCACAAATTTACTCTGTATCTTGGGTTCCTACTTGTCGCTTCCTTTGCAATGGTCTCGAACATACGTCATATCTTTTCCAGCAGAGGACATGCTTAACTCCATATCATGAGCGCGAGTAGCAATATCTTCGAAGGATTTTGGTTTTATTCCTTGTAAGATGTAAAGAAGCTCCCAGTGCATTCCTTAGATACACATTTCGATTGCAGAAGCTTCACTAAGCCTATCCTTGCAATTTAGGATCGTGTTCCTCCATCGATTTATGAAATCTATAACCGGTTCATCCTTCCTTTGGTGAGTATTTTTGAGTTCTACCATGCTCATTGTACGCCTTGTGCTATAGAAGCGATTGAGAAATTCGTGCTCTAGTTGGTCCCAACTATCAATAGAATTAGGTTTGAGATCCATATACTAATTAAAGGCATTTCTTTTTAGAGAGCGGACAAATTGTTTGACGAGATGGTCTCCATAGGTTCCAACATTATTGCATGTCTCCACGAAGTGTGCAACATATTGTTTTGGATTTCCTTTACCCTCAAATTGTTGAAATTTGGGAGGTTGATAACCAGCAGGCATTTTGAAGTTATCAATTCTCGCAGTGTATGGCTTGGCATACATGTGACAAGACTTGGTGGAGACTTCATACTTATCTTTGATAGTGCCTTCAATAAACTCTTTCAAGCGATCAAGTGGGATCATTCCTTCAGAAGAAACTGGCATCTTATTAACAAGCGGTGCTTTCTTCGTAGGATCTCCGATCTCTTGAACTTCAACACCCTTTCCAGGCACATGACTCGCTTCTCCATCTAAAAGTCCTTCCATCCTATCCATCAACTTATCAATTCGAGACTCTTGGTGTTGTACATGCTTTGTCAATCCTTCAACCAACTTTGTCAGATTTGCGAGTTGTTCATCAGGAGAGGAAGCAACAGTTACCATCGTTTGCATGATCATTGGAGATGTAGGAGAGTAGCATGGATTGTCGCATAAGTTAATCTTCAGCGGACTCACGTTACGCGATGTATATGGAGATGATTCATTAGTTGAATCATAGTTCTCCCTTGTGGTAGAATTCTTGGAACCAGATTGCTCAAGTAGAGCCAATGTCTCCTTGATCTTTTCAGCAATACTGTTTCCTCCTTCCAAAGAATTTGTGGAGGAACTTGCTCTTTTTGGAGTTAAAGACCCAAAAATAGGAGTTGATGCGGATGACACTTGCAGTGTTTGTTGTCCTAGTGTAGCAGCTTTGTTTCTCGTAACAACTCCGAAACTTCCAAAGGTAACATCAAGAATGCCTTCAACTTCAGTAGAGAACTTGGAGCTAGTGGCCTTAGAGGCAGTTGATCGAGAGTTTTTCTTCATGGAAGTCATCTCGATGTTGTTTGATGCTTGAAAAGTTGAGATGAGAGGTAGAGATTGTCCCACTGGGCGTGCCAGAATTTGTAGACAATAAAATTCGCATCGAGAAAATAATAATCAAGAATGGAAAATTATAGCAACAATCGTATCTATTATTTCAAAGTGCGAGTGTTACAATCTCTATGATTCCTCTGAATTCGCCTTTTCAAATATGAATTCAAGGACTTTAAAGCTTGTTCTTGAATCTTCGATGAATTTGAACTTTGAACTTTATCTTGATCTTGACTTTTACTTGAATTCAAGGGCTTCGAGCTTGTTCTTGAATCTGATGGTCTTGATCTTGATTGTTCTTGAACTCGAATGCTTGAATTCTTAAACTTGTAGCTTTATAGAGAATTTTATGGTGTTTGTACCACAAATTTTCTCTAGCTTCTTGTTTAGAATTTTCTGTCTTCTATTCTGAATTATGAGGACCCCTATTTATAGTTTTAGAATAGAGGAGTTGCGATTGGAACATGATTCCCTTCGACCAATCAGATTTAAGTGATATGTCATATGGGCTTTATGGAGCGGGCTTGTCATCTTTGACACATGTCATGATCCTATTGACTTATTTGTTTGACTTGGCATGCCACGTCATTTGCCACGTGGCACCAAAAGAATGGGCCTCTAGGATAAGATGACATTGGACTTAGCAAATTGGGCTCATCTATAGCCCAAATCAATTAATTTTGACTTTAATTAAATTCATATTTATTGGACTTGAATAATTAGCTCAATTATATTAATCCATAATATTTATTTGGACTAATATATTCATGAATTTAATATAATTCGAATCATTTTATAAATTTATATTTAATAAATTTTAAATGATTACAATATGAGTTATATATAAGACATGAGTTATATATAATTCAAATGTACAATTTTATTAACATTATATCCACTAATAATTATTCATTGATTTCATTTGTAAAATAAAGGGTGAAAATAAAAAAAAATAAAAATATAATAATCGGTGACTGCATAAGTATTATAAATACATTTCAAATAAAAAAGAATAGCGACGAAAATAAATTGTTACATATGCGAAAAAATGACATCTGAAATTAATATTTTATTTTTCAATTACTTTTTGCAAGTATAATAAAAATGAAACTCCTAATCATCATAATTTTTGTTGTTGTTGAAATGGAATAAATATATTAATTGTGCTTCATAAAAAAAAAGTAGAATATTAAAGGACCAAATGATAAGCATTGACAAACATGTAGCTAAATTATTTATAAAAACCAAAGTTTTTTTTTTTTAGCAAAAGTAGCCAAGTAACTAATACAAGTCAAAGTAAAAAAAAAATAGCAAAAATNCCCCCCCCCCCCCCCCTCGTCCTCTTCTATCATCTTCCTTTGCAAGTAGATTCGCCATCATATTTTGCTCCATATGTTAAATTCTTCATCATATGATATCAATTGAATGAAAAAAAATATATGAATAAATAAATATCATATACTAATTAAAAAATAATTATATTAAAAGAAAAAAGAATTTAAATTGTATGTAATATATCTATATATTATTTTTTCAATAGTACTAACAATACTAAATAATAATCATCTCTCGAAACTAACAAATATTATAATCAAATTACATTATATCCCAAAAACTAACTATTCGAAAGAACAATTGCATACTAACAACACATTATTCATTATTACTAAGGTATTTTTTTTTTTATCATACTTGCTTAATGAATGATAATACATACATAAATAAAATATTAAGAAAACATATCTAAGTAAATAAAAGTAAAAAAAAAGACTTGAAAATGAAATATATCTCACCTTCATATACTTCTTTTTTGTTACATGTCAGTTTATAATTCGCAACAAATATGATGAAAAAGAGAAATGATAATATTGAATGTGAATTTTCATGAAACTAAATATAAATTTATATAGGCAAAATAGAGGAAATGAAAAACTAAAGACTTTGAATGAAATGAAACATTTCTAACCTTCATGTACTTTTGTTTTGTTACTTGTTAGTTCATTCACAAACCAATATGATGAAGAAGAGAAAGGATAATCTTGAGTGTAAATCTTCATGAAACTAACTATGAATTTATGGACAAAATAAAGGAATATCATAAGACATTATAAACTTACGAATTTAAGTTTGGAGGTTATGGAAATAAAAATTATGAGAGATGAATATTATTAAAAGTAAAAATTAAAGAGGTGTAAGTCATGACTAATAAATCCTTGTTAATAAATTAAGTAATAAAGAGAAAGATTACTTAAAATATAAAATAATATTTTCTTTTTATGGTTAGAAGTGAGGCAAACGAATAAAAAAAGAATGTGAAAAGTTTTTGTTCTAAATGTTCCTCCATTAATAAATATTTATTTGTAATATCCCTAAATGTTCCTTATATTTAAGGAATCATTTTGAATCTATCATCAAATATAAGGGATATTTTTGTTATTTTCTCTCATATCCAAGTAGGACTTTACCAAGTACGGCCAAAGTTATTTTTGTCATAAGTGAAGTAAAATTAAATGATTTTCATGCAACAAAATAAGAACAGTGACTTTTGAATAATTAATGAACACAAAGTTAGATGACCACATGAAATTTAATAGATTTATGGCAGTCTTGAACTTCTAATCATACTTAAAATATGGCTTAATATATTGATAGCCCTTTCAAGTTGCTACCATTTTTACTTTAACACTTTAATTATAGCTAATTTCAGTTGAACAACCCAATCTTAACAAATTTGTACCAATAGACATTTAACTAGCTAGGACATGTTTGGAAAGTCACAAGAAAATTGTATTTGAGTATAATTGAGCCGTGTAGAAATGTAACATATTTCTTTGACAAAGTAATTACTTGAGTAGTAAGGAATTATGTGGATTGATTTGTGTAAAGGTAATTTGAAATATGCCCAACTGCTTTATCAAGAATTTAAGTTATTCTCAAGGGCTTCTGGCTGGAGGCTAATAGTGACAAGAGCTCTATATATTTTGGAGGGGTTAAACAAGAGGTACAACATGCTATTCTGGAAGCTTTAGGGTTTACAGAAAGGTCACTTTCCTTCAAGTACTTGGGTATTCCTCCGAGTACTAAAAAAGTGATCATTATGCAGTGTTTACCTTTGATTGACAAAATGCTCCAGAAAATCAAATCCAGGAGTAATACCAAGTTCCTTATGCTGGTAGGTTGCAACTTGTGAAGTCTGTATTGTTCTTAATTCAGGTATTTCTTTTGCCAAAGAGAGTGATCTAATTGATTGATGCTACCTGTAGAACCTTCTTGTGGACTGGAGGATGTGAACTATCAAAAAAATTACTTATTGCTTGGGAGAGACTGTGTTTACCTAAAGCTGCTAGAGGGTTGAATATTCTTGATGTCTGTTACTGGAACCATGCTGCAGTTGGCAAACTATTGTGGAATATTTGTAGGAAGAAGGATATATGCATTATGGATTAAATGGGTGCATCTCTATTACATGAAGGATTGTGCAGTGTGGGAGGCTCAGGCACAACAAGCTGGATGGTACAACAAATTCTTAGTGCCAAGAAGACTTTTTCTATAGAAGGGATGGCTGAAAGCAAAGTGACACTAATGCCTAGCTACTCTATTAAGAAGATTTATGGATTGATTAGAGAAGAATGGTCAAATATTTCATGGAGAAGACTAGTTTGCAATAACAAAGGAGTGCCATAATGAGTGTTTTTTCTGTTAAGGCTCCAAACTAGCTAAGGACAAATTAGCTTGTTGGGTGAATTTGGAAGATATTATTTGTCCACTATGTCAAGAGGAGGATGAAGACATTGACCATATGCTATTCCAGTGTGATTATGCAACAAGGTAAACTGCTGCAATGGTTGGCTATTGCCAGGCAAGTACAAGACTGGGAAGTCTGAAGTTGAATGGGCTGTGGCAAACACTTAGGGAAAAATTGCTCAGCATATATAAGGTGTATCGAATGGCATTAGCAGGTGGGTTTATCACATATGGAAGGAAATTAAAGAAATGCTAGAGTGTTTGACACCCATCACAAAACTTCAGATCAAGTAGTTAGGCAGATTATACAAGATATTCATAGTAGAGCTCAGCAATGTAGTAAGCTAGCAAGTAGGCTAATGTCTTTAAATTTCTCTCCATAATGATAGGAAGTTTGCTTTGAGTAGTTGATTGTTGCTATTGTAAGTTTGGGAGCTGTCCAAACTGCATTTTTTTTTCAGGGATGTATTTTTCACTTGGAAAATAAAACTTTACTTACCAAAAAGAAAAAAGAATTTGATCGGTTGAACCGCCTCTGTATAAACCACAAGAGAATTTATGGGATAGAATAGTAATCCGGGGGAGCTAACTATCCCCTTGGACATACAATTGAAATAATTAATAAAAACATTCAACTAGAAAGAGGCATCACTGCAGGAACATGAACTGGGAAGTCTTGAATCTCATCAGTCCATGGATTTTTCTCCAGATCCTTAGGATTAATAGTTTTGAGGGCATGCCAAACAACACTGTTACATTTGAAACCTGAGCCAAAACCTATTTGCCATGCTCTATCACCCTTTTTAATCCTCCCTTTGGCCTCAGAGTAGGCCAATTCATACCACAATGAGCTACTTGATGTGTTTCCGAATCTGTAAAGTGTCATTCTTGACGGCTCCATATGCCATTGTGTGAGCTCAAGATTCTTTTCCATCTCATCCAGCACTGCTCTTCCTCCCGCATGAATAAAGAAATGTTCGAAAGCTAGCTTGAAATCAGGTATATATGGCCTCTTGAGAATATTATTCATTTTAAAAATCTTTCTAACAATGAATGACGCGAAAAAAAGAAGTTGCTCAGACATAGGAAGTACCAATGGTCCTAGAGTTGTTATATTACATTTGAGAGTTTCTCCAGCTACAACTGTTAGGGATTTCGAGAGTGATATGCCAATATTTTCATCTTCGTCTTGTTCTTGGTATACGCTTTTGAAAGCCCTGTCATCGGCTCCTTTATGAGTACGCACGACGTGCTTGAGTTTATATTTTGAACGACGATAGTCTGAGAAACGATTGGAGAGAAGAATAGCGGCTGCCCCCATACGGAATAGACAGTTTGTTATAAGCTTTGATCGATCCTTGCCTAGATAGTAACCAGCATTGATGCTTTCTGTGCTAACTACCAATGCGTAGCCACTCACTTGTGTCTGTACTTTTTCAAAATGAAAACATTATATATAGTCACAAAAATACTGTTTAAGCAGATTAAGGCAATGCCTACAACTGTATAAGAGATATAATGTAATAAACTTGTAGGCCACTAACAACTTTAAATTTTAGTTTTATGGTCAATCTACAATAGATTCATTTTTACATAATATAGGAGATCTAAAAAAATATATTTTTTTTTAATTCATTTTGTAAGAGGCTAAGAGATCTTATTTTGTTTTTTAAATTCTTTGGTATGATCTCAATGTGAGAAATGGTTTCTAACCTTTTACAATATATTTTTTTGTTTTATGATCTCTTAAAAGAGATGTATATTTACACATGAGAGATGCGAAAACTAGACCATTTTCTTTTATTCAAATGGTAAGAGATCAACAAAAGATCTCATTTCCTCAAATTTCAATCCGTACATAAAGTTAATTAAGGGCCTTTGACATTTGCTTGTGATTTATTATTATTTGCAGTGTTGCAAAAAGATTTTCAAAAAAGTGTGTACTACATTTCTTTCTTCAAGAAAAGAGAATGGAGAGAGAAGCTTCAAAACATGTTTTTGGTATGTAGTTATTTTTACAGCAAAAAGACTAACCTGCAAAAGGCGGTTTGCAAGGTCTATAGAAATGAGACCAGCACTACATCCCATGCCACTAATATTATAAGTGAGGACATTAACTCCAAGCTTGTAACGGTTAACAATCATGGACGATAACGAAGGCGTTGGATTGTGGACGCCAATGTTCACTATCACTATTCCAATCTCATCTGCCTTCACTCTTGTTTTCCATAGTAAATCGTCTATCGCTCCAAACATAACCTTCTCTATTTCCTTCCTTGAATTATTAAACGTCAGTAACTTGTCTGGTAACATTCTAATGCCCTCTGGAATATACGTCATGTCACTATATCCACATCTTTCTAACACTTTCTTTTGCAAATCCACACTCTCCTTGTCGAATGTTGATGTAATTATGTCTAGCAACTCTTTTTTGCTCATCATATCACTCGGATCTGGCTTGTAACATGAAAAATCTACCAAATAAACGGATCTTGGACCATGCTTGAAGTAGAGTAGTAGTACCGCGGCAAATAAAACAATAAGAAGAATAGACAATGATTTCAGCGTGATGATTTGGTTGTTGAGGTCTTCGACGTTAAGAGTAAGAAGGTAAATTGCTATGAAGGGAAGGATTAATGGAATCGCATAGAGGTACACAAGTTTTATGTTTTTAACACAAAAGAAAGAGGAATTTTCTTTCATTTTATTGCTCTTCAAAGGATATATTGTAGAGAAAGTTAAAAGGAGTCTATTTAACAGTGCTCAAGTAACTGTTTTAGCAAGCAATACCATGATCAAGTTGTATCAACAATTTATTAATTTTTCTTTGTTTCAGCCCAACTGCACTTTGCCATTTTATCTTATTTTTCATATGCAACTTCTTCCTTCTTCTCTCCCTCATTTTCTTTCTTTTAATTCTTTTTTGCTTTTGTATTATATTTTTAAAATTCTGTTTTGTGCATTTCATTTTCTGGTGGTGTAACAGTTTTCAAATTGGCATATATGATTAGTTTTGAAACATATATGAAGGTTAGATATATATTTTTTAAATTTAGGATAAATTAGACATAATATTTACGTGTTTTTATTAAAAAAAATTAGTTTGAAAGGAAGATGAACTGATATAATGAGGAATAAGGAATAAGTACCGAATATCCATTTATGGTAATAAATGGTTTTATTTTTTTAAGTGAGTTATTCTTTTGTGTAACAAATATAACCTAATGGACATTTTATTTAACTTTTTCTTGTATTTATTAGGCAAACTACATAAATCCCACTAGTTTAGGTCCTAATTACTAAGATTCCCTATAGTTATAAATATTACTTCCTCTACCACATTTCATGCTTAGGATACATGAATTTGAATCCACGAGATACATGTATCTGCCGAATTGACAATTAATTCTGAAAATTTAAATTAATCAAATCCCTTAACATAAGGCGAAAATCAAGGAGTGTATCCATATTTAATTAATTTCATTTTATTAGTCTTTGAAATATAAAATTAATTAATATTATTAATAAAAGATAAAAAAAAACATGTATATTTTTGTCATTAATATCATTTTATTACTCTTCAAATAATAGATTTATTATTTGATGTATCTATTATCAATTATATGTTGTATCCAACAAATCAAACACTTAAATACATGAGTATCATACAAGTACATTTATATGTATCATAGAAGTATCTAGTATTATTTTTGTGCATTTGTTATGTATCTAATATTAATTTCATGTATCTATTTATATCATCTAATATTTAATTTCTTGTATCTATTTATATGATCTAATATTAATTTCATGTATCTATTTATATGATCTGATTTTAATTTCATATATTTTTTATATGTATCTATTATTAATTTGATGTATCAAGTATCAATTTCATACATTATATTCAAAACATGTATCTAGGATACATTGTAAGCATATACATATAATGTGTATCTAAATATGAAATGTAACTGGGACACATGTATTTAGAAACAAATGTAGATTAGTATCTGTCTTATCATTAATCCAAAAAAAAGTTATAAAAAAATCAAAATTCTTCATTCTTTTCTTAGCATCTGATATTTTTTCTCAGAACATATAATCTTAACTTCGCTACACGAACTCTTAACTAAATACATGTCCAACAAGTTGCACTTGATGTGCACTTAATTACTTATTTAATTTCTACGACCCAACTAAAAAACGACAACCAATAACTTCCCATTTTGTATAATTGATTGCGGGTCGTGCTAATCGGGTTAGCAAATTCTATAAAACCTCTCACTCTTCCGAATGAGCAATTTTTTGGCAATGGCAGAAGTCTAAAACTCTGAACTTTAACCTCTCCGACTTCCAAAACAATGGTGATTACCCTATCAACTCTTTTATCTTCAACCCCATTTCTCCAGAAAATCATAAAATATCCTCAAACTTTTCTTTAAATGCTTGCCGTGTAATCAGATTCTTGATTTCCCCTTATCTGTAGCCAGAATTAAGCCTCTCAAACTTGAATTGAAACACAAATATTCTGGGCTTTTTGGTAGTAATTGTGGATTTCAATTAAGTAGGAAAAATGGGTTTGAAAAACAACATAATCAAAAAATATAAAATCTAATTTGAAAAACTTTTTAAACTTGAACTTTAGAATATTATGAAATTTAACGAAGATACAAAACTAAAATACATGAGAATAATAAAACAATAGAAACAAACTGATATGTATAATGTTGATTTGAACATGCAAACATGTATTGAGAGGAGGAAGGAAAAAAGAGGGAGAAGATGAAGGAAGAAAAGGGCTGGTGGACGTGGGGTGGGGGAGAAACAGCAGATATAGTAGAAATTTTTAAACCCTAATTAAGGAATTTAAATTTAAGATAATTATTGATAGAGTACCATATTCAAGGGATTTGTGTATCTATTTAAATATTTTAAAATATATGGTATAAATATTAAAAATGATAGTATGTGTAATTATTTTAAACTAGAGGTAAATATAGTATATATAGTAGTAATGTATGTGTAGTTGAGTAATTCGTCCTATTTATTATTCTTTTATATAGTTTAGCCCGAAAACTGTAATAGTTCGTGTATTCATTTTTTGAATTGGTGTGAGTTATGATTCCTGACCCAACTGACTTTCTATATAGTAGTAGACTAGTAGTAGAGGAGATCCGAGGATTCTTTTCTGCTTTAACTTTGAGCACAAAACATGTTTTAGCCGTTCTCTTTATTTCTCTCTAACAACTCAAGATTTCACATGAGTATCAAAGCAGTATTTTCAACCCATTTTGCTTCCTTTCGTCTGATTTAATTTCGTATCACCTCAAAGCTTCCTCCACCTTAAATATACATGAAATAAAGGAAACTGATAAAATGTATGCATCCACTAAAAGTCAATGGACCAGATCTCTTGACAGAATAAAAATGAGGAAAGTAAATAACTCAAAGTAAAACAGACACGAGAGTTTTATGTGAAACCTCTTGCTTAAGGGAGGAGAAAACCACGACTTGTCTCACAGGATTTCAACTCAACTCCATTTCACTCATAACGGAGCAAAGACTTTAGATTACAAATCTATATTAATTTAGGAATCAAACTCTTATTCCTTTCTCCCTTGTTGTAGCAACTCTACTACAAGCAAAAGAACTAAGCAATAACTCTATTGCTCACTGAACCAACTAACTCTAGTCAATTTAGACTTTAAGAACCCAGCATAACTAACTCTAGTCAATTTAGACTTTAAGAACCCAGCATAGCTAACTCTAGCTAAACTTGGTTATGATGTTGTAGAATTGAAAACTGATCTACTTCTTTTATATCTTAGGAATAGATCTTACAAGATTAAGCACTGAAATATAAACCCTAGCAATAACCAAGAACAATGATAACTCAATCAGGTCCTCCGACTGTTCTTGAGCAAAATTCCATTGAGACAGTGATTTTTTTTTTTTATCTTTGAAAAAATATGTTTTCAAAAACTTGTTTGTGCCAATGAAGAATAGGCATATTAATGTAAATTTCTATGGCCCGCGTAATTATATTTTGGTTTAATAATTAATATAAGTTAAATCTTAAACATGTGTGGAGAAGNNTACATCGTGTATCACCATCAAATACAGTGTCAAAGGTAATGATACTCTTGTGAAAATATGCAACGATATGGGAGTACGGGTATATGTTCAGTCGAATCCAAGTGACAACTACATATGAAAATCCAAAACAAGTGGCAATGACTCTTAATGCACTATAGTCTATAGGTCTCCAATTGTATATGTAAATATCCAAGTGCATATAAATTGTTTAGTATAAAAGATTTGAAAAGTATAAATCTCAATTTCTTTCTTCTAGTCACATTAGTACACTATAAAGTATACAAGTATATATGTATTCAATTCTATTAATATTCATACGAATGCAATAATATACTAACATTAATTGAAATACAAATAATCAAATGCAAATTATTAATGTATCATGTATCATGTACATCCGATTAATGTGGCAAAGTGAAACTAATAATCAATTGNTTTGTGCCAATGAAGAATAGGCATATTAATGTAAATTTCTATGGCCCGCGTAATTATATTTTGGTTTAATAATTAATATAAGTTAAATCTTAAACATGTGTGGAGAAGTTACCTAGTAACTTCCAACTACCCATTAAGTCTTCCAACTACCCATTAAGTGGGGAGTTACTTGGTAGTTTTAAAACTATCCATCATCTCCACTACTCACCATGATGGAAAGTGGAAATAATGTTAAACACTCTCTTATTAAAAGGGTCTTCTCTCTACCATAAAGATATAATCATATCCATCAAAGTTATTCATAAAGTATAAGACAAGAGAGAAACAACTTCTGAAGAACAACAAAGAAAAAAACTTTCGCTCAATTCAAGTCAAGATTCTAGAAAAAACACTATGGCTAATTCAGATATGTATTCTTGACTGAATTATTATAGTAATAGATTTATGTGAAAATCATATAGTTCTACGATCCTGAATAACTGATAGGATTTATGAATGTTTAGATTGTTTATTTTTTCACGATCCATTAAATCCTTACATGTGGTATCAAGAGTCTGGTTTAAGAACTATTGATTTTCTATAGAATTAATATTGTCTTTATTTGAAAACGGTAATGAGTATTGACTTAATTGTATGGCTGCTTTGGGAAATAAATGTTAGTAATGACCTTCAAAAGAAGTCATGTGAATTAAATAGTGAAGTGTTGATCCATAATTTGTTTGCTTTATAGCATTACTGTATATATTATGATTAATAGATGCATAATGTTATTATCCCTTATTATTATACTAATTTTTCCATATAAAGGTGTTTACTATTAAGGGAAATAATTATTTACTATTATGATGTATTTTATTTTTGGAATTATGTATATGTGATTCGTTAATCACCAAAGTGGTCGAATCTTTATAAATAAATTATTCCGAAATAAATAATTAAACTTATGTTCAATTACTCATTGATTTTGATGCTTATAACCGATATAACTCTTAAGGGTAAATTGAAGTTTTTGGTTATAAGATATTTATGGATCAACCAAAGATTGATTTTTTTTTATAACCATTTAACATTAAGGAGATAATTTAGATGTACCGTTAGTTTTATTTATTTATCCAAAGATAATAAATATTATTGATTGACATATTAAAAATTATTGAATTACGTTAAATTCACATTAAACATCATTATTTCTAAAGTTGTATTTTGATGTTTCACCCAAAGGAGGACATCAATATACATTTAAGAATTTATAAATAATTTCTGAATTTGATAGTATGCTTAAATTCATAACTCAAAGTAATAACAAATGAGCATCTTATTTGTAGCATTTGCTCTTCATTCGTACTCTACCTCTGTTATGAACTATAACGGTCTTAACTTCTCAAATTGGTGGGAACAGATCAAATTCCATCTCGGAGTTTTAGATCTTGATGTTGCATTTTACATTGAGAAGGCAACTATTATTACTGAAACTAGCAGTACTGAAAATAGGTCATATTATAAGCACTGGGATCGATCTAATAGATTAGGCATAATATTTATGTGAATGAATATTGTGGGCAACATTAGGACTACTCTTCCCAAAACTGAAAATACAAAAGTTTTTCTGAAACTTGTGGAAGAATCCTCTCAAACTGTTGAACGTCTCTTGTTGGGATGCTAATGGATACTTTGACCACCATGAAGTTTGATGGTTCACGTACCAAGCATGAGCATGTCATTAAAATGACAAATGTAGCAACAAGACTTAGGTCTTTGGGAATGGAAGTGAAACAAAATTTCCTTGTACAATTCATCATCAACTCATTACCGTCCAAGTACGGCCCTTTCAAAATGAACTACAATACCATGAAAGACAAATGGAACGTGCATGAATTGCACGAAATGTTGGTTCAGGAGGAAATAAGGCTCACGAATCAAGGAATCACTCCATCAACTTTGTAAGTCATCAAGAAGCTGGAAAGAAAGGAAAGAAATATGCTAAGGGAAATCAGAGGCACCATAATGTGAGTGAGTCCTCCTCTCAAGTACGTAAGAAGGAACACAACAATGATAAGTGTCATTTCTGTGGAAAATCTGGACACTTTCAAAAAGATTGTTTGAAATTTAAGGCATGGCTCGAGAAGAAAGATAAGCCTAGTGCTTTTACATGTCTCGAATCAAATTTAACTGAAGTTCCTTATAATACTTAGTGAATTGACTATGGTTGTACTGTTCATGGTTCTAATACGATGCGGGGATTCCTTACAACACAAACCCATAAACTAGAATGAAAGATATGTTTATATGGGGAATATAGTGAAGGCTCCAGTTAGTGTTATATGGACTTACCTTTTGATCCTTGATACTGTGTGTCACTTAAATTTACTTGAAACTTGTTACGTATCTTCTCTTTCGAGAAATTTAGTTTCTTTGTCTAAGTTAGATAAGACTCGATATTCTTTTAATTTCGATAATGGATGTTTTAGTTTGTTTAAACATAATTATCTAATTGGTACTGATACTCTTTGTGATAACTTATACAAACTGAATCTTGATAATCTATTTGCCGAAACACTCTTAACTTTACATCATAATATTGGAACCAAACAAAGTTTGGTGAATGAACAATCTGCTTTCTTGTGGCACAAACGTATAGGTCACATATCCAAAGAAAGATTGGAAAGATTAGTTAAGAATAAAATTCTTTCAAATTCGAATTTTATAGACCTTAACATTTGTGTGGATTGTATTAAAGAAAAACATACAAGACACAAAAAGAAAGGAGCCACAAGAAGCACACAACTTCTTGAAATTATACACACTGATATATGTGGTCCTTTTGATATCACATCTTTTAGTAAAGAAAAATATTTTATCACTTTTATTGATGATTTTTTACGTTATGGGTATGTCTATTTGATGCATAAAAAATCTCAAGCGATAAATGCCTTAGAGGTCTTTAATACTGAGGTTGAAAGACAACTAGATAGAAAGGTGAAAATAATCAGGTCAGATAAAGGTGGTGAATATTATGGAAGATATGATGAAAATGGACAACACACAAGTCCATTTGCTAAATTCCTCGAAACGTATGACATATGTGCTCAATACACAATGCCTGGAACACCACAACAAAATGGTGTAGCAGAAAGGTGTAATCGTACATTAATGGACATGGTTAAGAGTATGTTAAGTAATTCATCTTTACCTCTTTCATTGTGGATGTATGCTTTAAGGACTTTCATTTACTTACTTAATAGGGTTCCTAGTAAAGTAGTTCCAAAGACTTCTTTTTTTGAACTGTGGACTAGTAGGAAAACTAGTTAAGTGTAACACTCAGAAAATTAGTAGGTGAAACTAGAGCCTTACGTTAGAGTTTTTGAGTTTGATGTGTGGTTTAGAATTGTAGAATGGCTTCCCGAACTTAGGATGAGGGGTTTAGGGGTTAAACATCAAAGTACAACCCCTCAAGGATCAACCAAGGGTCTTTGATGAGGACCCTAAAGCCTAACCCCCAAGAGTCCCCAAGACTGCCCAAGGCTGCCCAAAAAAGGGCCACCTACGGCCAGTAAGTGGACCCACACCCCGTAGGTGGGGGTCGTGGGTCAAGCCCTCACAGTTGAGCTACAGGTAATGACCTACGGACCTGCAGAACGGCCAGTAGGCCCACCTACGGACCGTAAGTCCCAGGCGCAGGTCATTCCTACAAAATCTACCAAATCTCGGCCAAGGAGGGGCATTTTAGGTAATTCCTTTTGAGGTTAGTTTGAAGTGAGGTCATTTTATATTGTTTATATAGACTTATATTATTACTTTTAAGCCTTTAACCACCTCATATACTTCATAAATCTCAACTACCCAAATCATAACCAACTTAACCCTTTCCAAAAATCTTCTCTCTAAAAAATCCATTGAAGAAGAAGAAGAAGATCAAGTTAGGGCTTGAAGAGGGGGGATTTATCACACGATTTTGTTGGATTTGTTCACCTAAGGTATGGTGGTCTTTGATTCATGGTTAGCTTTCATCCATGAAGTCATCAAACTCTCAATTTCAAACTAGAAAAGTCTCCAAAACCTAGGGTTTTTCACTCCAAGTCATTGATTCTTTATAAAAATGTTTCTAATGATTTAATTATCTTATATTATGATTGAGTTTCTGTTTTATAGTGGTTTTATGATAAAATCTCCCATGAATCCATGAATTACCCTAATTTCTCAAATTGGATCTTAAAGTGTGGGAATTGATTGATATTAATAGAATGTTATATAATCATGAATATAATGAATTGATTACTTGAATTATGTATTAATTGAGGAGTCTCTATGGTTTTTATGTTGAATTTCCTCCAAGAACCCATGAACTCCCATGTCCCCAATTTGTGATCTTGTGATATGGGTGAATTATGGTGAGATGAATATTATGAG
The DNA here is from genome assembly GCF_019186545.1 of Solanum stenotomum. Taxonomy (NCBI): domain Eukaryota; kingdom Viridiplantae; phylum Streptophyta; class Magnoliopsida; order Solanales; family Solanaceae; genus Solanum; species Solanum stenotomum. The sequence goes on from NC_064291.1 coordinate 22,959,175, forward strand.
ATTATGTTGTATTAGTTGAATTTTTTGAATCATGTTGTCTTCCATGCTTAATGTAGTAATCCTAAATGTGATTGGTTGAAATTGATCCTTGATCCAAGAGGGGTAAAACATGAGACTAATGCCTAAATGTGGCTTCATGTGTATACTTTATGAACATGATTATAATCTCTAAGCTAGTATGTGTGTTAAATTGTGTGTGGTTTTATTGTGGAAAGACTCCACCAACATGACCTATATTATGAGTATTTAAGATCATGTATTTAGTGACTTGATTACTTGAACTATGATTGTATCCATGTCTAATATAATTAATTCTAGATGTGTTGATTGAATATGGTCTTTGGTCCTTAAAGGGGAAATATATGATATTATACATGCTTTATGAAAGTGTGTTCATGCTTTAAGAACATCTTTTGAGAAAGTAAAGTGATCATGACTTTGATGTTATTGTGGTGTTGTTGAAAGTCCATTCTCACACACACACTTATGCATGACTATGAATGAAGAGACCATGATTATAATGATATTATTGTGTTGATTGAAAGTTCATTCTCATAAACACATAATGAGTATATTGTGAAAGTGTTTCTCACATATTAAAGATTCTAGGTTGAAAGTCAGTTTTCACCTAATTGAATCTAACATGAAGACATGGAATATGAAAGTTCATTCTCACGCATGATCTAATGAGCTATCCTAATGAAACAAGTTAGGATTCAATAAAGACTTCATGGAATTATACCTTTGCACTCAGCCCCATTACAAGCCTTGTAAAGATCTTTTTGATTTTGAGTGAGCTGAAACAAATGTCGATTGGAAAATATGGGCATACCTATGGGTGAAAGCATGCATAGTGTCTTCTTTTTGAAAGACTGAGCGTTGCATTTGATTTTGGAACTTTAAATGATTAAACCTTTGTGTATGAATATGGAATCATCCTTTGTGTGAGGGCATTCAAATACTTTTGTTAAGCTTGGACTTGCATTTGAAGCAAGTATTGCGAGCTCGAGAATCTTTGGTAATGGTGTGTCACAACTTGCATCTTTGGGTGCACAATTGATCCTTGCTTGAGTAAATTGAGTCTTGTTGTGTACATTCATGATCGAGTCTTGTTTAGCACTGTTTGAGACATCCTTTTGAACTGCTGAACTTGAGTTTTACTTGAGGACAATCAAGTTTAAGTTGGGGGTGTTGATGAGTCCACAAATTGGACTCATTTAGGGCTATATTTTGATAGAATTAGTGTCCTCAGATGCATATTTTGTCTCAATATCTGATGAAAATACTTAAGTTTCAGGTATTTGGAGTTTGAGGCAAAGCATGGACACTACTTGGCAAGAAGGAACAAAGCGGCTGAAAAGAACAAAGAAATCAAGACCTGAAGATCGCCGAGCCTAGTTGGAGAGTCGCCGATCGGCCTGGAGATCGCCTTTTGGTCCAGTGTGCTGAGCCCTGAAGGAAAAGATCAAGTCGGCGATGAAATAGAGCAGTTGGCGTGTCGCCGAGTAGTTCTGTGAAGCAGTACCATATCGCCCAACGGCTCAAAGCGCGAAAAGGCTGAAGGCTAAAGCAAGAAGGCGATGAAATCGACCAAAAGGCGGATCGCCAAGTGTATCGACGATCCCGACTAACTGCGCCGAGTGATCCGCTGCAACACAAATTTTCAAACACTATAAATACTTGCTTAAAAGGTTAACTTAAAAAAAGTGATGGACAATTATTATTCAGTCTTAGAATATTTTCAGTTTCAAGGTTTAGAGGGTTTTGGAGACTTTGTTCTAAGATCTTGAAGATTCAAAGGGTTTAACTCCAAGAAATTGGACGTGGGTCTCTAAGATTCTTCACTCTTGACGTGTTTTAAGACTTAATTCTTCATACCCAGTTGATGGAAACTAATATTGGTATTGATTTTTACCTCTTTTACATGTCTAGCTAAAACCCCAATTCTTGGAGTGTGATTTTGTGAATATAGGTTAGATTATCTATTGGGTCTTTCTTGTTGATGGTTTATCTGTTGTTTTAATGTGATTTCATTAAGTAGTTGTGTATGAACTTAATGGGATTGTAGTTGTAAATACGATTTCATCTTAGCGTTTTTGGCTTGCTCGAGAGAGAGATCGTAAAACTAAGACTACTAAATTGATAGCCAGTGGTATTGGGTCGACATGGGTTTAGCTCGAGAGAGTGAATCCTAGTCCTTGTCCCACACATTTAGCTCGAGAGAGTGAATGGGCTAAGGCGGAGACTGTGTTTAATGCGGCAACTCGATGTTCGAGAGAAATCGAGTTGATTCGGGGTAAGTTGCTCGAGAGAGAATTTACCCCACTATAGTCTAGCCTAGTCATAAATGTTCAACAATTTACCATCAAAAGGATGTACCCGATAGTTTAGTTTATCCCATATTCCTATCACATCCCAAGAATCCCGTCTTCATATCTCGATTTCTTATATTTTTGTTTGTTTTTGTTTATTAGCTTAATACAAATCACCCCCATTGATAATTGACGCTTGCGTCACCTTATTAGATTTAATATGTTTTTAATCGTTAATATTTATAGCTATGACTAATTAGAACTATATTTTATTTTTCTATTAATTCTCAAAACCACTCCATGTGGGAATGATCCTAACCCTTGGTTGAGTTATATCACTACACACGATCGTATTTTAGTTGAACCGAAATAGTGTCAGTTGATTACTTAACATCAAAATGGTGATGCTTGCATTATGTCTATGTTGGAGGCTATGTTTATGATTATGTTGTTATTATTTATGCTATGATGATCTATACATGAGTTTCCTTATGGGTTATGTTTTCCAACTATATTTCAAAGAGGATGTTCAAAATTGACATATATCATTGTTTCAACTAAAATGTCCTTTTTTTACATGTTTTAAAGGTTTTTATGCATGACTATCATACTTAGTACATCTTCGTGTTAACCCATTTTTCTTCCACATTTTTCACAAAGTGTAGGATTTGGCGATATCGACTTCCATCCTTGTGGCTAGGATCATAGTAGATCAAGAAGAAGAAGTTTGGTAAGTCCTCATAGTATTCGAGTGCTTGACCACTATGTCCTTTATGTCTTTCATTTTATGTTTAGAGATTTTGTATGGGTTGCGTCCCAAAGTTGTAGTCTTAATGGTTATAGATGGTTTGAGATAAAGTATAGACTTTCGCTTGTTTTTATAAAAGACTTTGATTGTAAAAGAAAAATTTTAAATTCCTCACCATTTTCTATTATCTTATGTTATGATATGCTATGAGGCTTTTTGGAGTCTTGTACGCCGTGTTACATCTAGGAGGTACTCCTGGGTCGTGACAAACATGGTATCAGAGCACAAGATTTTGGGATGGTTATAGGATTGTCTCAAACCACGTCTAGTAGAGTCTTGTTCATAGTGTGAAGCGCGCCATATTTATGAATAGGAGGCTATTGGATATTAGGAAAATCTCACTTCTTCATTCTCTAAGTCATGCCATAGAGTTTAACTCTATAACATCTCTCTCCTACTCCTTATCCAATGGTCTTTAGGATATGACCACTTGAAGGGCTCATGCTACAAGGATCTAGGGAGAAAAGGTTAGTAGTGATGCAAATTATGGTTATATGGCTAGATGGGATTTGATATGATAGGTTTAGATGATTCCTTTGGTACATAGGTTGCATTATGGTTTTGTGTGTTATTAGTAGAACCAGACTTAGTTATGATGAATTTTAGGGTGTGTTAGAGGATTTGATGAATAGTGGTGTTTAAAGTGATGCTTAGAGGTGTTGAGTGAGTAGACTCCTTTAAAAGGGAGTAGAAGTGTATCTATGGTTTAGAATCACCTTGTGATGTGGGTGTGAAGGATTAGTGATAACTTGGGCCAACCTTAGAGTTGAAAGAAATGGTGCTTAGAAAAGTCCGTATAGGTTTACTCCCAAGGGGGAGATAGTGTGCTTAGATAGCAAGGTCGTTGAGTGTCTTAGATGTTCATGATTTGGATTGGCTTGAAATTCTCACCTTGAGAGGTGCAGTGAGTTTGAGAAGTTTAGTCTCGGTTGGGTAGGCTCATATGAGATCTTAAGTGGTGTTGGTAAGGTTGATTGTGAGCAAGAGTGCTTAAATGAGAACCTCTCTAATTTAGAAGTTTCGGTAGAGGTCATAGACTGACAAGTTAAGAAATAGAAGAGTGAGGGAATTGTTTTCATGAAGATGTGAAGGAGTGGTTTTTGAGTGAGGGTGATACATGGGAGGCCAAGGGCCAATGAGATGTTCCGATACCCTTATCTTTCCTTCTATTCCTCCTTTATCTTGAGAGGATAAGTTTTCCTTGACTTGTTTCATGATTGTGGAGTCATAAGTGATTTATGTGTTTCGATGGTCTCCTTATGTTATGCATGTCCTTGATGAATTCATGTTTAGAAAGAAAATGAGTTTTCATAATTAATGTGTTCCTCATGTTGATGTGCATTTAGTATGAGTTGCCTATATGCTTCATGAGATGAATTGTTGAAAATGCTTAAATGTGCTTTTGAGAGTATTTCTTCATGATGTTATGATGAACATGCTTTGAGTTAGAGAAGGTAGTTCCTCCCATGAATATTGAAATGATGAAGTTTTCATGCATAACGGATTGTTAGATGTAGTTCCTACTCCCTTGTGTTGCATTGAACATGTTGAGATGGAGTTGATGTTTCCTCCTTTGAATTGTGCCTTATTTTAATGTTTCATGCATGATGGGCTAATAGTCTTGAGCCTTTAATTCCATAAGGTGTCTAGATCGTCATTCGAGGACGAATATTCCCAGGGGGGAAATATTGTAACACCCAAAAAACTAGTAGGTGAAACTAGAGCCTTACATTAGAGTTTTTGAGTTTGATGTGTGGTTTAGAATTGTAGAATGGCTTCCTGAACTAGGATGAGGGGTTTAGGGGTTAAACGTCAAGGTAAGACCACCCAAGGACCAACCAAGGGTCCTTGAGGAGGACCCTAAAGCCTAACCCCCAAGACTCCCCAAGGCTGCCCAAAAAAGGGCCACACATGGATGGAACCTACGGCCAGTAGGTGGACCCATGCCCCGTAGGTGGGGGTCGTGGGTCAAGCCCTCAAAGTTGAGTTGCAGGTCATGACCTACGGACCTGTAGGACGGCCAATAGGCCCACCTACAGACCGTAGGTCCCAGGCGTAGGTAATGTCTGCAAATTTGCCAAGTCTCAGCCATGGGAGGGGCATTTTAGGTAATTTCTTTTGAGGTTAGTTTGAAGTGAGGTCATTTTATATTGTTTATATAGACTTATATAAGTACTTTTAAGCCTTTAACAACCTCATATACTTCATAAATCTCAACTATCCAAATCATAACCAACTTAACCCTTTCCAAAAATCTTCTTTCTAAAAACTCCATTGAAGAAGAAGAAGAAGATCAAGTTAGGGCTTGAAGAAGGGGACTTTCTCAGACGATTTTGTTGAATTTCCTCACCTAAGGTATGGTAGTCTTTGATTCATGGCTAGCTTTCATCCATGAAGTCCTCAATCTCAATTTCAAAGTAGAAAAGTCTCCAAAACCTAGGGTTTTCACTCCAAGCCATGGATTCTTTCTAAAAATATTTTCAATGATTTAATTATCTTATATTATGATTGAGTTGCTGTTTTATGATAAAATCTCCCATGAATCCATGAATTACCCTAATTTCTCAAAGTGGATCTTAAAAGTGTGGGAATTGATTGATATTAATAGAATGTTATAGAATCATGAATATAATGAATTGATTACTTGAATTGTGTATTAATTGAGGAATTTATATGGTTTTAATGTTGAATTTCCTCAATGAATCCATGTCCCCAATTTTGGATCTTGTGATGTGGGTGAATTATGGTGAGATGAATATTATGAGATTATGTTGTATTAGTTGAATTTTTTGAATCATGTTGTCTTCCATGTTTAATGTAGTAATCCTAAATGTAATTGGTTGAAATTGATCCTTGATCCAAGAGGGGTAAAACATGAGACTTGTGCCTAAATGTGGCTTCATGTGTATACTTTATGAACATGATTATAATCTCTAAGCTAGTATGTGTGTTAAATTGTGTGTGGTTTTATTGTGGAAAGACTCCACCAACATGACCTATATTATGAGTATTTAAGATCATGTATTTAGTGACTTGATTACTTGAACTATGATTGTATCCATGTCTAATATAATTAATTCTAGATGTGTTGATTGAATATGGTCTTTGGTCCTTAAAGGGGAAATATATGATATTATACATGCTTTATGAAAGTGTGTTCATGCTTTAAGAACATCTTTTGAGAGAGTAAAGTGATAATGACTTTGATGTTATTGTGGTGTTGTTGAAAGTCTATTCTCACACACCTACTTATGCATGACTATGAATGAAGAGACCATGATTATATTGATATTATTGGGTTGATTGAAAGTTCATTCTCATAAACACATAATGAGTATAATGTGAAAGTGTTTCTCACATATTAAAGATTCTAGGTTGAAAGTTAGTTCTCACCTAATTGAATCTAACATGAAGACATGGACTGTGAAGTTTATTCTCACGCATGATCTAATGAGCTATCCTAATGAAACAAGTTAGGATTCAATAAATACTTCATGGGAATTATGCCTAGCACCGAGTGGATATTGAAAATGAGATAGAGGCTCTCCTGTCAACAAAGGCCGGGTTTCTAAAGCCCTCCTGTCAATAAAGACCAGGTCTCTAAATGTAATCTCATGAGATGGAAACTCCCCCGTTAAGTAAGGTTGGGTTTCTAGAAGCATTCTCCTTATCCCATAAACTACGTGCCCCCATAGGTTATTTAGCTATTGGATCCATTTCCAAGCTAATACATTTTAGTTCTACCTTAGGCAAGTAGGACACCCCTTTTCGGTGTGGAGCATACACTGAATTCCATGCAAGCTCTCATGGTCTATGTCGATTAAGTCTAATTCCCATATGGTCAAGTCTAAGATGAACTATGGTTACTCAAGAATCTCTATAAAGTGTGGGTGGGGGGGTATGGGACTTAATCCATGCATTGCACAAGTAGGCTTTGAGAGTAGTCATGGTGTGCTCCTGAATGTATAATGACTTATGAGATGATGAGTGCTTAAGTTGGATTGTTGCTATCAGTTTCTTTCCTTGACATGACTTATTAAACATGAATGTTTCCTTGTCTATGAGTAGTAACTATGGATGAGATAAAATAATGATAGGCATGAGCATGGTGGCCTAAAAGTGGTACTTAGTGTAGATGGGATTATGGGATCTTATCTATGCATTGCACAAGTATAACTTAGGATTACTTATGAAGTGGTTCTCTTATCAAATGAAAATATAAGTAGTTTACTATGTGTATAAACCATGCCTTATGATAAGTGATGCTTGCATTATGTCTATGTTGGAGGCTATGTTTATGATTATGTTGTTATCCTTTATGCTATGATGATCTATACATGAGTTTCCTTATGGGTTATTCTTTCTAACTATATTTCAAAGAGGATGTTCAAAATTGACATATAGCATTGTTTCAACTAAAATGTCCCTTTTTGAATGTTCTAAAGGCTTTTATGCATGTCTATCATACTTAGTACATCTTCGTGCTAACCCATATTTCTTTTATATTTTTCACGAAGTGTAGGATTTGGCGATATCGACTTCCATCCTCGTAGGATCATAGTAGATCAAGAATAAGAAGTTGGTAAGTCCTCATAGTATTTGAGGGCTTGACCACTATGTCATTTAAGTCTTTCATTTTATGTTTAGAGCTTTTTTATAGGCTGCGTCCCAAAGTTGTAGTCATAATGGTTATAGATGGTTTGAGACAAAGTATAGACTTCCGCTTGTTTTTATAAACGATATTAATTGTAAGAGAAAAGTTTTAAATTCCGCACCATTTTCTATTATCTTATGTTATGATATGCTATGAGGCTTTTCAGAGTCTTGTACGCCATGTTACATCTAGGGGTACTCTTGGGTCGTGACATTAAGGAACCTTCATGTTTGGAGTTGCCTGATAGAAGTTAGAGTTTATAACCCATAAGAAAAGAAATTGGATTAAAGAACAATCAGTGGTTTCTTCATTGGTTATCTAGAAAAATTAAAAGGGTATAGATTTTACTGTTTTAATCGCAGTACACGAATAGTTGAAACTAGAAATACTAGGTTTATTGAGAATGGTGAAGTTAGTGGGAGTGAAGAACCACATAAAGTGGAAATTAAAGAAGTTAGGGTGAGAGTTCCTCTACCTTTTACTTCTTTTAAAGTTGTTTTTCCTGAAGCTGTTGTACAACCTAGCAATCAACAAGAAAAACAAATCGATGCTTCTGTTAATCTCAATGAAGTGATAATTAATGAACCCCGTAGTAGATGTACCACAAGAAGTAGATTTAAGAAAATCTCAAAAACAAAAGAGATTTGTTATTTCTGGTGATTATTTGTTATATCTACACAAGTCAAATATTGATTTGGGAATTGATAATGATCCAGTTTCATTTTCAGAAGCTATTGAAAGTAATAATTTTGATAGATGGATAAATGTTATGAAAGATGAGTTGAAATCTATGGAACATAATGAAGTATGGGACCTTGTTGAATTACCAAAAGGTTGCGAAAGAGTTGGGTGTAAATGGATCTTTAATACCAAACGTGACTCAACTGGCACCATTGAACGTCACAAGACCAGACTTGTTGCAAAAGGTTTCACTCAAAAAGATGTTATCGACTATAAAGAGACATTTTCACCCGTTTCTAGAAAAGTTTCACTCATAATTATAATGCTTTAGTAGCTCATTATGACATAGAGTTACATCAAATGGATGTGAAAACAATTTTTCTAAATGGAAATTTGGAGGAAGAAGTTTATATGAATCAACCTGAGGGATTTTCTATTAAAGGAAAGGAACACATGGTGTGTAAGCTTAAGAAGTCAATATATAAACAAGTTTTTCGACAATGGTACCTTAAGTTTAATGAAACTATTGTCACCTTTGATTTTAGAAAAAACACTGTTGATCGGTGTATATATCTGAAGATCAGTGGGAGTAAGTTTATTATGTTAGTTCTGCATGCTGATAACATTTTTCTTGCTACTTATGATCTTGGTTTGTTGTATTATACCAAGCAATATTTCTCTAACAACTTTGACATGAAAGATATGAGAGAGGCATCCTATGTGATTGGAAAGAAATATTTTGAGATAGATCACAATAATTATTGGGATTATATCAGAAATCCTATATTAATAAAGTGTTAGAGAGATTTAGAATGGAAAAATGCTTATCAAGTCTTGTTCCAATTCACAAAGAAGATAAATTTAGTCTCAATCAGTGTCTAAAGAATGAATTGGAACATAAGCAAATGAAATATTTCTTATGCATTAACCGTTGAGAGCCTAATGTATGCCCAGACATGTACGAGACCAAACATCAGTTTTGTTGTTGGAATGTTGGGTCGTTATCAAAGTAATCCAGTAATGGAACATTGAAAGGCTCCAAAGTAAGTGTTGCGATACTTACAAGAAACGAAAGATAATATGCTCACTTATAGAAGATCTTATCATCTTGACGTGGTTGGATATTTAGATTCATATAATGTTAGTTGTGTGGATACAAGAAAGTCCACATTTGAATATTTGTTTCAGTTAGGTGGAGGAACAATATCATGGAAGAGTGTGAAGCAGTCTGTTATAACTGCATCCACTATGGAAGCCGAGTTTGTGGAATGCTTTGAGGCCATTGTTCAAGCTAATTGGCTGCAGAACTTTATTTCAGGACTTGGACTAGTCGACAATATTTTCAAGCCGCTGAAAATTTATTGTAATAATACTGCAACAATCTTCTTCTCTAAGAACGATAAGTATTCAATGGATGTCAAACATATGGAATTGAAATACTTTTCGGTTAAGGAAGAAGTCCAGAAGCATAAAGTGACAATTGAACATATTAGCACCAAACTTATGATTGTCGATCTTTTGACGAAATGATTACCACCCAAAAAAATTGTTGAACATGTTGAAAGAATGGGTATTATTGATGGCAATGAATGACTTTATGTAAAGATGTTATCATGTTCATCAAATTGACACTTTGAGCTCGATATATATATGTTTTTGTTGTTACCTATTTTCTCTTGTATACGTAATATTGAGAATGATGATGACAGGTTCTGACTTAGATAAACTATTCTAAGCATTATTGTGGACCCATTATGCATTTGAAAGGTTGTGTTAGGTAATAGACTAATATTGTAGTGCATGGAAGGGACTATGCCAAATAAAGTAGTGTACAACCACCATGACTCATATTAGTTGATTTACTTAATGACGACGAATGATGTTGGATTGAACATTAATTGTGCACATGACAATTAACATGCATATTAAACCATTAAGTTAAAGTTCGTGCGCCAAGTGGGAGAATGTAAATTTCTATGGCCCACGTAATTATATTTTGGTTTAATAATTAATATATGTTCAATCCTAAACATATGTGGAGAAGTGAGGAAGTTACCTACTACCCATTAAGTGGGGAGTTACTTGGTAGTTTTAAAACTATCCATCATCTCCACTACTCACCATGATGGAAAGTGGGAATAATGTTTAAAACTCTCTTATTAAAAGGGTCCTCTCTCTGCCATAAATATACAGTCTTATCTATCAAAGCTATTCATAAAGCATAAGGCAAGAGAGAGAAACAACTTCTGAAGAACATCAAAGAAAAAGACTTCCGCTCAATTCAAGTCAAGATTCTCGAAAAACACTATAGTTGATTCGGGTATGTATTCTTGACTGAATTATTATAGTAATAGATTTATATGAAAATCATATAGTTCTACGATCCTAAATAACTGATAGGATTTATGAATGTTTAGTTTGTTTATGTTTTCACGATCCATTAAATCCTTACAATTAAAAGATACTCACAAACACACAAAATAATTCCAGTGGTTGAGGGTCTGTTGTTCTGTGGGAGAAGCACACCAACCACAACAGGTGTTGCAGAGTTGCAGGCTATAATCAACTATTGTTTTAATGTACAGACACTCTCAATTTCGTCTAGAATCAGGTCCAAAGTTTGTTAAATCATCAAAACTTCAGAGACAACTTGAAATAATAGAAACACACACACACACACATATATATATAACGTATTTATAATAACAGTAAAGAAATCAAAACTAAAGTAGATACCATGAATACGTCATAATTTCACCATACATTCCCTAATGGCTTATATGCATGATGACTTAACCGTTATAATATAATCACATTCGAAGTAGTGAAATGACAAAAGTATTGCTTCTTTCCAGTGCAAAACTATTCTAGTTCCTTCTAAATCCTCGAGACTAATTCGGAAGTTATAAGGGCTATATGGATTGGTAAAAATATGACGAACATTATGATGGACATATACACATGAAACTGAAAATCATAACAGTGTAATAAAAGGGATCCGGAGACAAGGCCTAGAAATTTTAAAATAGGTGTGGGCAACTTGTTTGTTGCTCCCTCCTCAAACCTCATTCCAAACACTCAACTCATATAGAAAATCAAATAGGTTGATGACATGCAGTTGAAGATAGACTTGTGATAATTGATAACGCTCAACTACACTTCATCTAATTCTAAGTATAGGCGATCACAATCTAGTATAAACCCAACGAAGAGTTGGAATCGATCCCACATGGAGTGATACGGTAGATAATTTAATTATGAAGTGATAGGCATGTTCTAATCAGTTGTAGGAATATAAATTATTGACCGAGGATGTGAATATTTTTCAAAACAATTTGAAGAATTATGTATTGAAAAGGGTATTATCAGACAGTTAACTACTCCTTATACACCACAACAAAATCGTGTAGCTGCAAAAAGGAATAGAACATTATTGGACATGACAAAATCAATGATGGCGTAGGCTAATTTGTCTATCTCTTTCTGGGGAGATGCATTATTGACTGTGGCTTACATATTGAACAAAGTGCCTTCTAAATTAGTGTCTTTCACTCCTTATGAACTTTGGACTGGTCATAAAACAAACATGAATGATCTACGACAATGGGGTTGTGCAGCATATATTAAAGATCATTTTTGTAAGTTTGGTAAAATAAGATTAAAAGGAAAGAAATGAATCTTTATAAGGTACTCTGAAAGCTCCAAAGGGTATGTGTTCATCGATGAACTGGAGGATGGAAGTATTATTGAAATTGTATCACGGGATGTCAGATTTTTGCAAAATAATTTTCCCAAAAAGGGAAAAATAGATGAAGCTGAGCCTCTCTACGAAATATTGAATTCAGAAAATCAGGTAGTATTTTCAGACATACTTGATAATTCAAAAGATCAAGAAATTATTCCTCGTCCAAGTGGGAGTTATGAATCCCAAAATCCTATAAGGAAATCTTAACTTCAAATATGTAAGAGTACAAGAAAAGGTGTACCTAAATGATATTAGGAGATTGAGGATTATGTTTTCTTGGTTTCTCCTATAGAATTGGATGAACCTAATTCTATAATTGAGGCCTTATCAAGCCTTATAAGGGATGAATGGTTAAAATCGATAATTGAAGAACTAAAATCCATGCAAACCAATAAAATATGATATCTAGTTGACCTTCCTAAGGAACATAAAACTATTGGGAATAAATAGATTCTCAACGTTAAACGCAAATCAGATGGGTCTATAGAAATACACAAAGCACGATTGGTGGCAAAAGGTTTTACTCAAGAAGTTGGAATAGACTATGAGGAAACTTTTTCACTAGTTGTGAAGTTTACCTCCATACGATTACTTTTAACTATTGTTGAACATTTAAATCTAGAATTACACCAAATGGATCTGAAGACTGCTTTTCTCTGTGAAGAATTAAACGAGGAAATCTACATGGAACAACCAGTAGGTTTCATTGTTAAAGGCTAAGAAAATGAAGTTTGTAAATTGAAAAGATCTATTTATGGCCTAAAGCAAACTTCAAGGCAGTGGTACCTAAGATTTTATAAGGAGGTGATGTCATTTGATTTCACCATGATCAATGAAGACCATTGCATCTATGTGAAAAAGTCCAATGGAAATTTTGTAATTCTTTCTCTTTACGTAGATGATATTTTATTAGCTGAAAATAATTTGGAGTATGTGAAAGCTGTCAAGTCATGGCTTTCAAAGTCATTTGATATGAAAGATTTGGGTGAAGAAGACTATATATTGGGTGTTATGATCCAAAGAAATTGTTCCAAGAAATTTTTGAGTTTATCTCAAGAAACTTATATTAAGAAAATATTGGAACGTTTTCGAATGAATAGTTGCAAATCCATGGATACTCCTGTAGTAAGGGGTGAAATATTAAGCCTTGAAATGTGTCCAAAGATTGAAAAAGAAAAGGAAGACATGTCTCGAGTTCCTTATTCTAGTATTGTCGGGAGTTTGATGTATGCTATGATGTGTACTCGCCCAGACATTCGTTATGATGTGAGTCTGGTCAGCAGGTATCAATCCAATCCCGGAAGAGATCATTGAAAAGCAGTAAAGAGAATTTGCAATAGCTGAAGGGAACTATGGATCATACACTATTTTATAGTGAATCTGATTTATTCATAAGATGTTATGCATATGCTGATTGAGATGGTGACTAGAATGATAGAAAATCAACATCTGATTATGCTTTCTTATTAAATAGTGGTGCTATTTCATGGAAAGGTAAAAAAGCAAACTTGCAAAACTCTTTCCACCATGGAATTTGAATTCGCGACTTGTGCGTCTGTAGTACAAGAAGTTGTTTGGTTAAAGAGATTCTTTGAACATTTGAGTATTGCAAAGAATTCTAAGGGTCCCATGATTCTATATTGTGATAGTCAAGTGGCTATCACATACACGAAGGATCCTAAATATCACAACAAAACCAAACATATTTATATCAAGTATAACTTTGTGAGAGACATAGTGACAAGTGGAGAAATAACTTTGCAATACATTCCTACACGTGAAATGATAACTGATCCTTTTACGAAGGCCATCTCTAAAGACTTGTTTAGAAAAACATGTTAGGGCTCTAGGTTTGCGTAAGATTTAATGATATTTCAGTATTGTAAAATAACTTGATTGTTATAATATTCTCTTCTTTATAATTCTATTGAATTTATGTTCAAATGTTATATGCATGTGATATTTTGTAAAAAATAAAGTGTGTCGAACAAGTCGCGAGATTGTCTCTCTCACATGAGAAATCGTCTCTTATGTCGAGGAACATGAAGAGATGTGTTTTGACACCCTATTATGACTTGTTTTATGAGCCAGAGAAGTGTTTCTCTAAGAAAATGAGTTTAGGGATCACTGAAGAGAGAAACTAGGGTTAAACATCTCGAGGTGTTTAGACCAAGGTCTGTATGATGTTGGATAATCAAAAGAATGAGACACATACACCCATATAAGGTGAAAATATCGTAGCACGTGTTTCATACCACGTGTGTCAAGCGATCAATGGGTCAATGAAAGAATGGTTCCCTGCTTCTTCATTGTGTGAGACCCCGTAAAGTTAAAATGACTTTTTAATGAAATATCCTTTGAACTTTTGTTGTTTCTTGAAGTTTCAATCGATGTTGCTACTTTAGCATGTTACTAATATCCATGAATAATTCGGCAATGCAGTGCATGTCTAGGAAAGGAAGTGAATAGGAACATATAGATTCAAGTAGAAAGGAAAGACAATTAATTGAATAATAAACTTATATACACAAGCTGACTATTGCACTAACCATATTGGTATCGAGTGTAATTGTGCGTATAAATTTAATCATTAACTCGAGTTAACCTCCTTACGAGGATGAGAGATCGAATAAGTAACTACTGAAGTAGTGAACGAAGTCTGGGCTATTGTAAGTAATAGTGTCCCTAAATTAATAGTGAATTCTTTCCATATGTAATTGAATTCCTATGCAGGGCTTGTAAGCCTTAGTACTCACAGGTCGCATGAACTATTTGTCGTATGAATTGTGTGTTTAGTTGATATCTTGTCCACCATGTGCGAAGTGAGAGATGTAAGTTTTGGGTTGTGGGTTGCCCATATGGATTGACCCGACCCGACCCGATTATTTTTTCTTTTTTGAAGAAGAGATCATCATCAATTTGAAAAAAGTATACTGATTTCCCTTTTTTAAATGAGCGTTGAATGTTTTTCAGAAGAAAAGTATCAGGAACACAAAAACAGAAAAAAACAGAGGGAGAAACAGAAAATAAATTTCTATCTTCTTCAGTGATATTAACAAAACAAAAGTGACATTTAATTTGTGGAAACATAGCTTGGATTTCTAGAGACTTAAAGTTGAACTTGAAGCAACCTTTCACAAGACTTCATCATCATTCCGCTGTTGTTAACAAGTACACATTCTCGTTCCTGTTACGATAATCTAACATGGTGATTAAAATCTTCATTATTTATATTTCGCAATAATTGATATGAGATACATATGCCTGAAAATTAGTATTATAAGTGATTGCAAGTTCCTGCTCAAGGTTAGGCTGTTCAAAAAATTGAGAAATGAAATTAAAAAATGCTATTGATTACCAATAATGTGTTATTGATTGAACCATTTCAATTTATTTAAAAATCAAATTGTCAATTCTGTAATGATTAAGGGTTCTTTGTTAATGGATTAACTGATAATCTAATAATAATTAAGTCATCCCCTGAAGAGAGATGGCGACATGGTGTGACATTATATTATTAGGAGTATACAATAAAGTCGAAACTTACTCAATAATCGAATCAACTGTATGTTGCTACTATCTACTACGGTTGTGTTTCCAGAGGCGAAACCAGAATTAAGAGTTTGGGGGTTCAAAATTTCTTCAAAAGTTGTCAATCAATTTTATTAGGGGTTCACAAATTAATATACAAATATATTTGATTAATTTTCTATTACAAATATAGGGTCTACGGAAAAGCTACTGGGTACATCCGAACCCATGAGCCCTACCTAGCTCCCCCTGTGTGTTTCCATTTTGTACTGCACTTTTAATCTTCAATATTCAAGTGCATGTAATTGTGTTTCTATATAAAATAACATGACAATTAACTATAAGTACGATTCACTTAATATGCGCATTAAGGTGTTTTTTTATTGAAATATGCAGGTGTTATTTTGATATATTAGTTTCAGTGATTATTTTAATTTGAAAAAATTACTTAGTCCAATTTACTTTTAATTAAGAACTTCATTAATGGTTAATTTAATTGATAGCTAAAGGTCTTTAGAGCAATTTAGAAGTTAATGGGTTCAAAATTTTATTTTTTAAATTATTGGGTTCTAAAGCTTTATCTCGAACATATTATTTTCTTATTATTATTTTTTTCTAAAAGCTTACCTGTAGGCTGTAGGTACACCAAACAATGAATATGTGACATATCATCATATACAATCTTATAATTAAACCATAGTTGATACTCCCTCTGTTTCTTTTTATATGTTATCTCTTTCTATAAATAGTTGATCTATAATATTTGTCATTTTATAAAATCAATGCATAAATTATCATATTATTCTTTTTTTACCCTTGTGAGTTATAGCTTTGAAAATATATATTTGATCAACTTAGGAAAGCTAAGTAAATGATTCATGTTCATTAGTTAAATTAATTAATCAAAATAAATTAATTCATAGTTATTGATTGAAAACTTGAGTTTCAAAAAAATTAAATAAGGGTAGAATAGTAAACTTACTTAGCTTCTTAATACACGTGAAATCCAAAATGATGACATATAAATAGGAGCGGAAGGAGTACAATCATATCATTAAACCATCTTATTGGTAAACAAAGGATTATTGGGCATGTGCATTAATTAGTCTGAGTAATTTGAACATTACGGCACGAAGTGAGTATTTTTACAAATGCAAAATTGACAATACGGCACGCAGTCATTATTTTATTTTTAATTTATAAAGGTCAAATTAATATAAACTAGTATGGAGACAACGTCATATTATTTTTTCACCTCTTATGTGCCATTCAGAACATCATCACAAACCCAATCTGCCACTTTGGGGCGGTTTTAATTATGAAACTTGTAAATATTGATGGTTTGGATTGTACTTTTAGGCATTAAATAAAGATAAAATGTATATATACAATCAAATTTGCATAAATTTTGACATCTCACCAATATAAATATAATATATATAGTTCACTTTTACTATACTTCCGTTATCTTTTACTTGTCATTTTTAATGTATGTTAAGAAAAATATTACTCCCCTATCTCAATTTATGTGACATTTTTCATTTTTCGAAAGTCAAACAATTTAAGTTTGATCGGAAATTTATGCATGAAATCTTCAATTTTTTTGAAATGAAATTTATATATTTGTAAACTATGTAAAAAGTACTATAATTCACCATAATTGATAATTCAAAAGGCTTAAAAGATCTATGAAAAGTTTACGGTCAAAGATAAATTTGTTTGAATCTCGAAATCTGAAAAGTACCACAGAAAATGAAACGAAGGGAGTAATTTTCTTATAAAATCAATTACTTCCTTCCCCAAATCATTTCTCAAGACCTAGAACTATGCATCAAATAACATATGTATTATAGTAAGATAATCATATTTATCATTTCAATATTCCTTAAAGAATGTACACAGCTTAAAATTGACCAGTAAAAATGAACTAGTATTTCTCGTCACGAATAGAGTTATTTTCACGTTTTAAGACATTTGCTTCATTCCTTAAAACCAGCCTAGTGTCACAGTGGCAGTTTCCGTACACGCGAGATTTCTCCCGATTGTGCGGCAATCGAGATTCACATACATCTTTTATTGCTTCATTAATATATTCTCAACGTGTACTAATATATATGCAAGAACACACGAGTCCAATACTTAGGCTAAAAATGAGTTAATATTTAATAATTCACTCTATTTAGTATTAATAAAATTATTTAACTTAGGCTTTTATCTTTCAAAATTACTTAATAAAATTTATCATTAAAAAACAAAAAAGGGCCAAATATATCCCAAGTTCAAATCTCAGAATTTTTATGGTATAGCAAACATGTAATATTGTATTAGAGATTTTTTAAAAATAAAATTTAATGTCGGGCCATAGACCCCATTTAATGCAAAATATATATAACATCATTTTGTACAAGACCACGCCCAAAAGTCGCCTGGTCCAATAAGACAAAAATGAAAATAAGAAAAAAGGACCAAATAAATAAAGAAGTGGAAATGCCACTCTACATATCTTGAACAAATCTTTTGGAAGAAGTTGGTCATAGAGGAAGGCAAGGTTGCTGTCATTTTTCGATCCCCAAAGGAAGCACCATAATTAAACGTGTAAGCTACTTGTTGCTGTCCAACCCCCCGAGAAAACATCACTATCAACTTGGAAGGTAATCTCCATCTGCACTTCTAGCTGAAAGTAAAAAGAAATTCCAACAGGAGCTAGGATCCTTAGAGCTTCAAGATTGATGAGTGTTCTCTGAGCGACCTCATAGAGAATCTTGCCTCATGTAAGAAATTATTAGATACTATTAGATCTATTGATATCGCCACTATGCATGCACTAGATCGTTTCTTTATGCTGAAGTAATGGAACAAAACAATCTACATGTATAAATTTTCTAAACTAAAATTTGATGGATTGAATCTCAAAAGAAATTAATACTACCATTTAAATTTTAGTCTAAAACATAAATCACACTTTTAGAGGACAATCTTGAAAGATATGATACAATGTAATTTCTTTGCAGATTCAAAAGACGATAGATAATAAAATAGGTATCCATTATTAATAATAATGTCTTGGTTAGGTATTCCTTGGACACCTCAGAGCTCTTACCAGATACAAAACACTAAACAATAACAAAACTTCTTCAGACATTACTGTAGTCACTGAATACTATTCTATAAACTTTTATGCCTCTAAAAAAGTTGAATCTACATCAAGTAGTAAATCAACAAATTGTTCCGCTAAAAATCTTCAGATATCAGGAGTACCACCTTTATCCATGTATATAATCTTCATGCCTTCATTGAGAACTTATTGTACATAATTAATCAGATAATTACCTGCAAAATAAAAAACTAAGTTAGCATAATAATCAGTAAGAGTATTTCCTTCCCCGAGGAAATGTTGTACTCTTGTGGACACAATTCCCTTCTAATTCTGAATGAAGCCGACTTCCAAATTCACACTCCATGGAGTTTCCCACTGTCCCTCTAGAATATGAACCATTGCCAAAGAATTAGTCTCAATAATAATCTGAAACAATATATTGTCTCTACAAAACACCAAGCATTCTCTTATGGCTATGGCTTCCACAATCAAATTTGTGGTCTCCTGAAGTTTGACCTCCTTAACTACAATTATATTTCATTCATGATCCCTAATACAAAAAAGCAGTTGAACTAGGTCCAGGGCTGCCCTTAGAAGCACCATCAGTATTACCTGTAAGCCAATTTATCGGAGGTGGAACCCATTTCACCACTTTGAAGTTATAGACTACTCTATACCCTTCCAGATACTGCACGATTAAAGACCATTTATTCAAACCAAAATTACCCTTACATGTGTGCTTAATGAACTTCAGAATAGTGTTATTAATTTCCCAAATTATCGTTCCAATCAAATAAGATCCACCATTTAGTATTATATTTCTCATCTTCAACAAAAACCATATTATAAATATAGAAATAGCCTGATAAATAAGCTTTATCCTATTGTTACAATCAGTGGACCACTATCTTCTCACCATCTGTTTTACATTCAACATGGCCCCAATTATTCCAGCAGCTCCAGAGTAATTATTTTATTAAAAAAAATACGAGTCGCCACTTAATTTTTAAAGTAAAATTAAGAAAACTACGTTTTCAAAAGACTAAAACAGAAATTTGATGAAAACTTAAAAGGGGTTCGGGGTTCTTATTAGTGTTCTAGGAAGGGTTTTAAAGCATCTAGAACACCCGCTAATGCGGTTATCCGACAATTAATTATTTGGCTAAATTTATTTTAACTTGGCTTGAATTGCAAAACTGAACTATTTTATAGTTAAGACCATTTTAAGGGAAAAATAGAAAAATATTGCAATATTATTTAAGTGAAGTATTTTGTAAACTTATTTATTTATTAAGTCAAGTAAGAGACGAATAATTTGGTTAAGTGATTAATTCAAAATGGGTGTCCTTTGGGGGTTTGAAGTTTCGAAACCTTAATACTAACTTTTAACAAACAAGCACATAAAATCAGTCAAGTAAATAGGGAAAGAAAATTTGGGCCCAAGTCTGGATCTGTCCGCCTGGGCGAGTACTTGGGCCTAAATTCAGCTTTGGGCCTATGGCCCATTTGCACCTGTCCTAAGATAAGCTAATTTTTCCATTGGGCTTTAGGCCCACTTCTTGTATTTGGTACCTGTCCTAATAACTAACACATAATAATAATGAAAATAGAAGGGCTTAAGCCCAAACATAACAAAATACAACTTCTTAAAGAAGAGTGGGCCTCTTTAAGCCCATCTTCTCATTTTTCGTATACACTAGGTGTATACTAGTGTATACAATCTCGTATCCGCTCCAAATCCTGTTCGTCAAATTTTCATGGGACCTTTTCTTCGATTGCTGTGATTGGTTGACTCGAAGAGAGAAATTTGAGCCTTTACGGCTCTCCGAAATGCAAGAGGGAATAAGAGGTCATCGTGAACTCGGGCGGCTTTCACATGCAAAAGAAATGGACGTAAGTAAGGCTCATAAAAGTTCAAAAATGATAAATGAATAAATAATAATAAAAAATGAAGCCATAGAATAGTGCGCAACATAATATACCACTGTTAATGTCAAAGCTGCTATCCTATAATTCATCCATTCCAGAAGATACTAAATGAAGCATTTTAATCTCACATAACCAAATGAACTTGAAGCTACACCAACATAGTCACTTTGATAATGAATATAATTTCATATGAGTGAACCAATGCTACTACAATATATTAGGAAAGACCACCAAATCAGGCCAAAAGGAAATGAAATAAATAAACCCCCCGGAGACAGTAACTAACAAAACTGATGGCAAAATGCACTTCAAACAAGCTTAATTTAGCTAGGGAAATTGGTGGGGCATATCATCTTACGAATTCAACTAAGGCAAAGAGAAAAAAAAAATGGAAACATGCTGGACATGTGTTTAATAATTAACCACGCTTACAGGCATAATGTAAAAAAAAAATAAAGCTCCAAGTGAACACTTATTCATATGACAAAATTTGATGCTAAACTAGGCCAAGTGAATACCAAATAAATTCAGAACGGGGTAGTACGAATCAAAACAGAATAGGCGGGTAGACGAATAGAAACTAAGGTAGACACGACACTTAAAACATTCATGAGCTTTAAACAAACTAGAACCTGAAATTTAAACTTATATCACAACGATTCGCAACCAGATTCTTGCCAATGAAGAGAAAAGACAAACGATGCTATAGTAAATAGGGGGTCGAGTTAAACGAGTATGAGGGAATTTCAGATTAAGATGTGTCCCAAGTCATTCAAACGAATAGCAACACTATAAACTCCATTGGAACAATTGAACATCAAAACTTGAACATAAAGACTACATGTATTTAAGAATGTATCCCGCAGTTCAACATCAAAATTATGACCCAAGAAATCAGAAACTGTGCTAGGGTCGAGGTACTGTAACTTTGAAACAGGCGAGCATGAGGCTATCTTAACAATAGAGTTAAAAAACGAACCGCTAAAGTGAGAACACTTCACTTAGAATGGAATAAACATCAGAAGATTGATTTATGCTAAACTATACTAAAAAATTATGATTGGAGTAAAATTTAAACATATATAAACCTGAGAATGACTCTGAAATTCAGAAGCTAAAGAAATGAGAGATATGCTAAATGCACAAAAAATAACAACAAAGGAAACTCACTGGAATATGCATTTTATCATATGAAATGGGACTGTAACAAAAGAGAAGAAGGGAAGTAACGTTACCTTATTTCGGGCAGGGAACTGAGACGAGAACGAGAAAAGGATGAGCTTTCCGACCACAGCCAAGCTTGGAGAATTCTTGCGAATCCCAGCAACCCACGAAACAACCAGGAAAAAATGTATCTTAGATGTATTCCTTATACGATTTTATGCCTTGAGACTATTATCTCTGTGAATTTTGTTCTCCCTGCCAACGTCTCTTTTTTCCAACTCCTCTCTGCCTTGGTAAAGAGTTTCCAACTAAAAAATCTCTCCCCTCCAATTTTCACTGTTTTTCTCTAACGATTATCTCTAATGCAATTTTTTCAGGCTAAAAAAAAATTTCCCCCTTCTCAATAGTGAACCAAAGCAATTATATAGAATGGAAATAGGGTTCGGAAAAAATAGGAGGGAAAAGGAACAAAAATCTGGGTTCAAGGCCCATTCCAAATTCAAAATCGAAAATCTTTCACAAATTTGGACAAACACCCTTTTTCTTGCAAGTTTCGTCCCATTCCGGAAGAGGAAATGGGACAGCCGCGTGCTGCTGCTACTATACTGCGACTGCGAGTGAAAGGGACGGGAAAAAGAGAACAAAATTTACTTGCTTTTCCGTCTATCGCCGTGAATCTCTCTGTTCCGTTTGAAGAGCCAACGTTTGTGAACGTTGCTCTGTCGTTTGTGAGCTGCTACTTCTGGAAAACTGGGCAGCTTCTGGGTCTTTTGGAATTGGCAAGAAGGCCGGGTCAGATGGAAAATTGGGCTGGGATTTCGCTGGGCTGGAAAAGGGTTGGAGAAAGAGGTGGGCTGGAAAATTATTTGTATTGTTGGTATATAATGCTGGAAAATGGAAGAGAAAAATTGGGCTACTGGTTGTTGTGTTGGTGCTGCTGTACGTGTATGTTTGGATTGCTGAGAATTGTTGTTTGCATTGTATGCTTTGGTTGGTTGGGTCGGTGCGTTGGCTGAAAAGAAGTGGGAATTATGGGCTGAAACGTATGGGTTGTAATGGTCGGCTTAAAATTTGGAATGGGAAAGGGTCCAAGTGAATTGCAATTTGTCCATTGAATAACCAAATTGGATTTACTTAGCAAGCTCGACTAATAATTAAGTAAGACAGATTGATATAATTAACCAACGAGCTTCCTAATCTTAACAAAAATAAAATAGTTAACTCAAATGTAAACTAAATAATTTAAAATATAAACTATTATATAACTGAACTAATTAACCAAATTTTCAACTAAACAAAATTTTTTTGAGACGATTTTCGAATAATCATAAAATGTGTTAATTATATACAAAACTATATAAAACATATCTATATATATTATCTTTTTAAATTTTTTTTTATAAAAAGTAACAAAACTACTTAAAATAACTTGAAAAATATTTTGACTTTTATAAAGTCAATTATCTCAAATCGTTTGGAATTTAAGAAGCTCGTTGATTAATTTATATTGTGGAGGTTCAAAATTGGGTGTCAACAATTTGCAATCTCTCTTCTCAAGAACAAATGATTAGTAGATCCATTTTGATGAATGTTACAACACCTACAATTTATAGAGATATTAGGATTCCAAGCATGCATTAAGTTACCCACATGTACTTTACCTCGCCAAATCCTTCGGGCTAGAAATGAGAACTTGAAAGGTAAACCTTTCACCAATAAAGATTTGAAATCGTCACTGACATTCTCCTTTTTCCTTAACACTTCTTAAACACTCTTAACACTGAAATATCCAGTACTAGATTTGGTTCACCAGAGTTTTCCTGCTAAATCTCCCTATTGTAGAAACCTCATATTATGTTTGATATGATCCACTACATATTCAGGAACAACATCCTGAAGAGCATCAAAATCCCAGCCCTCCTCATTAGTAAGGTTCCCTATATCCTATTAGAGAAAATAGCAATGCTCTTCCAACGTATTAGCCAATTTCCAATATATTAGTCAATTTTCAACTGCACACCTATATTTTATTAGAGTCATATTACCCCTCCACCTTCTCTGAGCTACTTTAAAAATAAATAAATTGGACCTTAAAACACCATATTCATTCTATGTCTTGTGATGAAATACACATGTATTTAACTAGTTAATTTTATTTTTCTAAAACAAATTTTCCTCCTCCTTCAATAATATTTCATTCCTAATTATTTCTATGTGAAAATTTCAATTTGGAGAAAATATTGGGGAACACATTGAGAATCTTTTCATTTATTTATTGTCTTTTTATGCAGTCGCATGGAAATGTGAATTCATAAATGCCTTCATCCTGTCCTATACCGATGTGCCACTACAGTATGAGAAATCATCGTCACCACCACCATTTCCTTCATCTCTGCCTTTATTGCCTCTCCCACCTTCACCATTGGCTCCTTCAACTACTTAAAAAGACCATCCGCCACCTCCTTCTAAGAACAAAGCCTCAAAAAAGGAAATTTTCACCTCCATCAAAACCCCTATAAGTCTAATTTAACTTCACCACAAAGTTTAATCAGGAGAAAAACTGGACTTAATAATTGTGGTATTGCCCCAATCTTTCAAGTATATGTTGTGGCATTTCTGATAATCAAGAGAAGACAATTGTTGAAGGCAAGTCCTTGATTTTGAAGTCACATTTTCATTTGATGAACCTGTTATGGATTCAATCTTTTATCTTCAAAATTGTTGTGTCTAATAAGCACATCAACTATATTAAAATTCTTATGTGTTTAACAAGTGTCAACCTAATATCCGAAATGGAATAAATACCCAAATGGGTATTATTGCTTCGACGAGCCTCAAGACACATGAGTATGCTAAGACTATGATTTGATATCAAATTTGACTCCAAAATATCTATCCACTAGCAATTCTTCATCGGAATGAAACAAAATAAAAAATGAACAAAAAAGCTTCAAACTTCAACCAAGACAAGTTTCAGATAAAAAAAGGTTGATAATGAGAACAAAAAGAGAAAAAGAAAAAGAGAAGAGACCGAAAAAAAAGAAATAGTCAACTCACTCTCTCAAAGAGAGTGTGAAATACACTTTATATGTCAACTTAGCACGTAAAGAGTTATTTATTTCATATTAGTGTAATTTAGAGGGGTAATAGAATCCCCGTAAAGTATGTGTCTATAGTTGACACTTGGCTAATAGGTTAGAGGAAAATTTAACTATCTTTTTATTGTATTTAATAATCATAGATAAACTTTTAAAAATTACATTTTAGAACTATATTTCACTTTTTTCTAGCATCTCTCAATCTTGTTCGTCTTTCTCCTCTATATCATCTCTTCCAAGTAAAAAAAGGTGAGGCGCTTCAGGAGGCCACCAATATATTTATATAAACAAACATCAACAGTTTTTCCTCGTGAACTTAAGACAATAATTGATGGATCTTATTTAAATATATAATATTAACGATGATTACTATAAATATTTTAATGTTTTATTTTATACATAATATATCTCTTATAAAATATTTTAATACACAATATTTGAGTAAGACTGTTATAGATGAGTAATTTTACAAAAAATGTACTGCTATAATGAATTTTATGATCATTATAGGTAGAATGTTGTTGTAGAGAAGTAAAATATAACATCAAAAATTAGTTCCGGAGAAAATAAAATTGTTTTGGTGAAATGTCGTTATAACGAATCATCGTTAAAAGAATGTTTGACTGTATAAGGTATAATTCATAGAAAAAGTAATTAAAATAAATTCAATTTTATAATCAAACAATTAAAATTAGAGTGTCCACAATGTATTTTGTAGTGGGATACTTTTGTCGATTCTGCGGTTTTAGTGCAATTTGGACAGATTTTAGTTGCCACATATTAGTGATATAATTGAGCTACTTTATGCAGTTGTTGTTGTTTGAACTGCCACAATATGCAAATAATAAATCTTGATTTTTCAATGAAACAATTATGATAGTTAATTTTTTTTATTAGGCTAGTGGTTGATCTAATTATCCTTCTTTCTTTCCTTCCTTTCTATCGTAGAACTACTTCCTCCAATTCATTTAGTTTTTTTAGCTTTAAAACTTTATTTCAAAATACTTATTAATTTATGAATTGAAAATTACTACTAACACGATTTCATGGACTCCCAAAAATACTTGAAGTCTATGCTCCAATATTAATTTTGTCATAATCTGTTTAGACCTTTGGACGAGATCAACACTCGAAACCATTACCGACCCAAGCAGACCCTTGACCTGGCATGATGTAAGCCTGAATACTCACTAATGTGGAAGCTTTTAAATTGTGAGTATACATTAACATAGAAAACAAACTCAACAACTTTATTTAAAAATCTAAAATATGTATAGTATGCATATGCTTGTAAAATAATGGTGACACCTATAGCTCAACCGAGTGATCATGAACCCTCCAATATATTGAAGATAGGTTGTCGGAACAAGAACCCAAGCTACCTGAATACTCTACTAACAACATATACTAACTACTAATATTCAAGATAAATTAAAGCCTTCTAAAAGAGAGGAGGTGTCACCAAAGTTGGATGAAAGTAGTCCTAATAAGGTGTCTGTTGTCGATCCTAAATTTCTAAATCTGAATTATTAAAGAATGTAGTGCTGAGTGAACGTCAGTACATGAAATGTACGATATGTAAAATATTTGAATGAAATAACTGGCTAAAACTAAACATGCTGAGCTAAATGAAGAATATGAAGAGAGACTGAAATAAAGTCAACTGAATAGTAAAATATGGATGTATGGTTTAACAACTAAACATAGAAACTGAATATATGCAATAACAGAAAATGATGAAAATAATATGTTTACATTTCTTGAGGAGTTTTTTCAACTGACAACCATCAAATGAGTCTCGTGATGATATAACTTCCTATCCACATTCGTAAAGTCATTATATACTCTGCCAAGATAAAGTATGAACTTTACTAATGACTCAAATCTTTGAGTCTGTACTAGGGGCTTTCTGAGGAGTTGCCAAATCAATGACACGATCATATCCTACGCCGGCGAAGAAATTTTGAGGTTTAGATTATCTGAAGTAATTCTTTAGAAATTCGATATATTTTGTTGAATTCTTACTTGAAAGAATGAACTTGAAGTTAAATACACTTTCTTGAACTCTATCACTTGAAGCTAAATATATTTTCTTGAAATAATTCACATGAAGCTAAATATGCTTTCTTGAACTCTTTCTTAAAATAATGCTTAAAAATATGTAATATACTTTACTCATGTAAATAATGCATATGAAATACTATATGACAAGGTTATCAAAATAACTTTAGCTAGGAAGGTCCATGTGGTAAAATAAGCATGAACCATAAATTAAAGATCATCAATAATATGAAGTACAATAATTTAAATAATAGGATAAAGAATCAACAATTGAAAGAAGAGAGAATTCAAAATCATAAACTTTGGGTAAAAACCCCAACTTTGATCTTACTAATTGAAATTGTAGATCTAGAACTTGGAAAAGAACTGGGTTTCTCATCCTGATATCCTTACATACGTTAATTGCTTCAAATATTCAAGAAGTTATGATCTTGGAAGGGGAAGAACCACAAAAAAACCTTTCTTGAACCTTCGAGATGAGTTTCCTTGAAAACTCTAGGTTTTGAGACTAGATTCTTACTTAGGATATATAATATAGGTTAAAGCCACTAGGGAATCGTGAGAGTATATTTACCTTGATTTGGAAGGAAGTATTATCTCTTCTATAGTAGTGGATCTTGCTCAAAAAATAAGTTTTGAACCCTAGAAATTAATTCATGATATTCATTCGAGATAGGAGGATGATTTGATGTTAGAACCTAGTAAAATTCAAGGATTTATGTTGTAAGATCATGAGAATACTTACCTAGACCTAGTAGTATTTAGAGATATTGACTATTTGGGTCGATCAAAGAATGAAAAGTGACAAAAGAAACTCAATAGCATTTTCTATAAAAATCTGGAAAACTGATATATCAATGGTATACAATAATATACAGAATGTATACATGGTCTATGAGCTGTAAAATTAAAGAATTGTCCTTTATTTGACATGTGCTACCCCCATACAACTTTTCTACTCACAACCAAGAATTACTTTATGTTCTTTTAACTCATGGAACCGACCACTATTTCTTCTGTTGGGCTGTCGATTGCCACTGCTTGACAATGTTTTACTAAAATGAGCATAAATTTTTACTACAAACTTGATTTTATTGGTGGATTTGGAAGGAAGACTCAAATAACTATTATTTGATAGGTAATGGGATACATAGATATTCTTAGCTATATACTCATTTAAAGTTGATCCATGCATGGTCTTATGCCAAAAACTTGATGGATATGGAAGCTTTGAACTCAATTTAGTGCTAGATGTTCTTTATGACCCTAATTGCATCAAATACAATTTCCACCCTTAGGACTTGTTAGTAACATATGCACAGTTACAAATTACCCGATTCGGGCTTATATGCTTACAATTAATTGTTTGAATCCTAGAGTAGAATTTTTGGGTGTTACAATATCTCCACTTGGGATTATCATTCTCAAATAAAGGATAAACTGGACTTGAAGAGAAAGGATCTAATCTTACTACCTATCTGACTTCTGAACTTGCCTTCTAACATAGATGTGACTAGTTCATACTAAGAATTTGGAACTCACCACATAATATAAAGAATTAATGTACACATAAGACTACAAGGAACAAATCATGAAACAAAGTTTCAAGGAATTTGTCTCAACCCGATTTCTCAGGTCATGATGTCAACTACTACACCCAACCATTAGGTAAGCCTATACCTTAGCCCAGAGACATAAGCAACAAACTACCAAGCGGAAGCCAACAATAGGAAGAAAGATCCTAGAATAAAGAAAATAAATGATAATCAACAAAAACAATACATGAACCATCCCAAGACTAGACCTCAGTTAGTAGTTAAACATCTAATCCAAAAATAGGAGTACAAGGCTTTTACAAATACAAAACAAGTACACATTATCTCTGAATACAATATAAAGACTAAGCCTAGACAAAACATTCAGAAATCGGTAGCTCCAAGCTCTAGGAGTTCACCTTAATCTCCAGAACTCCAAGCTTCTCTACATGACTCCAAATCAACGAAGATAACTCCAAAAGCCTGCACCAGATATCAACACTTCAGCTGGTTTGCTTAAACTAGGAATTCTTCGACGGGTTCCCAGAATTCATATAGAACCCCGTTCGTGCAAATGAAATATGCTACCCCATTGAATTCAGGACTCAATGAAACCATCAAAACTTCCATCCGCGGCCATATTGATGAAAAATGGGTCCCACACCTAAGTTCCGTTTAAGCTAAAAATCACAAGAAGGCTCAAAATGAGACCGAAAGCCTAGGAAACCGCACAAAAGGTTGGTCTATACCAAACTCAACATCCAGAGCTAACCACGCTAACATAATTCTTATCCTATAATGTTTACAAAGAATGTAAACCAAATTCAACCCTTAACTTAAGATTTAAAGTTAAAATGCCTAACAACACAAACTCACACGAGAAATCTCGAGGTCTAAATCAACCAAGCTTGAGAGCTCATGGAATTGTCAAAATTGAATTCTAAGGCCATTTTCCTAAACTTTTGACTGCAGTCAACCGTTCCAGTTGCAAAGGCTCAAATATACGAAACCTCACACGAATCCAAACAAACGACCCAATGTTCGAACAGTTAGTCCCAGCAAGTCATAAATGACTTCTGGTCGCTAAACGAAAGCTATAAATGTTGATAAGATCGAAAAAACAAAAAAGATGACCTGGAGGGTTAATACAACCCACTACTAAAAGGACATTCGTCCACGAAAGTAGAAGGATCGACACAACATGGAGGCAAAAAAAGATTAGGATACTAAGTGAACATGCACCGCCAGACCCTTCGACAACCTCTCAGATCAAACAATGCTATCTCAAAACATAAGCAAAGAGGAAAATCCTCAAATGCTGTAACACCCGGGAATTAATAAACTAAACTAGAGCTTTACGTGAGGGTTTTAGAGCTTTATGTTAGAGTTAGAGTCATGAATTTAGATTCCCGTACTTAGAGTGAAGGTTTTAGGGATAGGAAATCAAGGTAAGACCCCTCAAGGACCAACCAAGGGTCCTTTAGGGGGACCCAAAACAGTCCCTAGAAACTGCCTAAAATGGGCCACCTACGAATGGGACTCACTCCAAGTAGGTGGACCCATGCCCCTTGGGAAGGGGTCGTGGGTCAAGACCCCAACTTAGGACCTGCAAGCCACCACCCATGGAGGACCAGCACTCCCCGTGGAGCCACCCACGGTCTGTGGGCGTAGTCTCGTGGGTGAGGCAGCCTTGGTCCCTTAAGTTTAAATTGGGGGGTTAAGGGAAGGGTCTAGAATTAATTAATTATTATGTGGGGTCATTTTATTAGTAATTAGACCACCTATATAAACCTAATAGAACCCTAAATACATTTAGCCTAGTCATTATTTCAATTCACCAAAGAGACCCAATTCCCTCCAAGAAATTCTCCCTCTAGGAAGCAAATAAGAAGAAGAAGAGAAACAAGCTAGGTCAAATTATTCCATTATTGCAAGCTTTGTGAGGGCTTTATAATCAACGTATGTTAGATATTCATCCATGGATTCTTCCATCCATGGAGCCACTTAGATTTCCCCCAATTGTGAAGATGAACCCCAATTCTAGCTAGGATTTCTTCCTATATTGTGGGTAGTGTTGAGTATGATTTCAATTGAGTGGATAATACTTGTTTATGATTGATTTAGTATTGAATTATTTTATTATGAAGATATTATGTGTTTTCCATGGTTAACCATAGTCTAATTGATGAAATTGATATTATGTGGGTTTATGCCATGAAAGGTGAAATTGATGATTCATAGATGATCTTATAGATTTGTTGACTTGTATAGTATTTGTTCAAGAATAGAAGCTTGTAGACATGAATTAAATTAGATTATAGTATATATGATGGATTATGACTAGTAAGGCTTGAAGTTGAACCTTTATGATGATTTATGACTAGAATCACCTAATAATGAAGCATGTGTTAGAATGCCTTGAAATCTAGGTATGTGTGATGATAGTAAGAAGTAAAGTTTTGAGTGTAAGGCTTGTAGTCATGAATGTTAATCACTAGGGTTTTGAGAGTAAAACCCATATGATGAAATATGTATGTTAAGGCTTTGATAGTAAAGTTTATATGAGAACAGAAGATTAATGGATAGAATTATGGTGGAAGGCCATTAATCACCTAATCTACCTCATGAATGTTTGAATGTATGAAGTGATAGAATCATTTGAGTTATGATGATATCCATGTCTAATGTAGAATTCTAGATACGGTGTTATGCATGAATATGATATGATATGATATGGAAGGTTCTCTCTTACATACAATGATTCTAGGTTGAAAGGCTTGCTCACCTAAAATGAATCTAAGTCCAAGGACTATGAAATGTGATGAGGTTATGGTGATTCCCCTAAAAGACCTTTATATGAGAGAAATGTGAGGTGAATTCCCTTATTCCTATTTAGATAAACATGAGGTGATTACCCATGTCTTGATATGAGAAGTGTGTGGTGATTACCCTTAATATATAACTTCTAAATCAAGGCAAGAGGTGAATACCCATTAGCCTTTAAAATGATATGGAGGAGAATACCTATATCATAATATGATGGACATGAAGTGAATACCTACATTACACCTTAAAATGGATATGGAGGTGAATACCTATATTTAATTAAAATAGTTATGGAGGTGAATACCTATGACTATACATGTAGAGTAAGAGGTGAATACCCATTTGGAAAATATGATAGACATAGAGAGGTGAATACCCATTGGCCCTTATTATAGAGATAGGGTGGTGAGTTCCCATTTCTTAGACTTAAGTACAGAGTAATATGAGCATGACTAGTTTGGATTGTAGCTTGAAAGGCCCTTCCAATACATGCATGACTTGAGGTAATTCCCCTTGTCCTTTATGATTCTATGATATGTTTGACTTGAGGTGATTCCCCTTGTCCTTTATGATTCCATGATATGTATGACTTGTTATGATTCTATGCTATGTATGACTTGAGGTGATTCCTGATGTTTGTGTAATCAAGACACAACTTTCAATGCAAGTGTCTACGATTTTACAATAGTAAAGTAACCCAACCAAGGGTTGCGGTCGAGTCCCAAGGGAGCAGTTCCTGAAAATTAGTGGTTAAGAGCGAAAGTGCTAAAGCCAACCGTAGCTAAAGACTTTATCGAATGAAGACATGACAAATTAAAGGGTTTGACATGGGTGTCAATTATCAATGGGGGGTTTGTAAACAAGTAAAGAGAAAAATCAACAAAAATAAAGAGAGATACGACTATGGAGACAGGATTCTTGGGATGTGATAGGAATACGGGCTAAACTAGATCATTGGGTACATGATTTTGATAGTAAATTTGTTGAATATTTGTGACTAGGCAAGACTATAGTGGGGGTAAATTCTCTCTCGAGCAACTTACCCCGAATCAACTCGATTTCTCTCGAACATCGATTTGCCACTTTAAGCACAACCTCCGCCTTAGCCCAGTCACTCTCTCTCTCTCGAGATGAGTGTGTGGGAGAAGGACTAGGGTTCACTCTCTCAAGCTGAACCTCATGTCGACCCAATCCCACCGGCCATCAATTTAGTAGTCTTAGTTTTACGACCTCTCTCTCGAGCAAGCCGAAAACACAAAGGTCAAATAGTATTTGCAACTACAATTTCATTAAGTTCCACCACAACTACTAAACGAAATCACATTTACACAATAAATAAACCATCAACAAGCAAGACCCAATAGATAATCTAACCCATATTCACAAAATTACACCCCAAGAATTGGGGTTTTAGCTAGACATGTAAAAGAGATAAAAAGTTATACCAATATCAGTTTCCATTAATGGGTATGCAAGATTAAGTCTTAAAACAAGTCAAGAGTGAAGAATCCACAAGACCCAAGTGCAAAATCTTGGAGTTGAAACCCTTTGAATCTTCAAGTTCTTCAAAAACTCTCTCCAAACTTAGAGAGAATATTGTCTCTCAAAATTGTATTCTAAACTTAATATAACTAAAACTGACTACTAAGAATAAAAACTGAACTATTATTTAAAGTTTTCAGAAAATGTGCTGTGAAGGAGCCATTCGACATAGTTAGTCGGGATCGCCAATACACTCGGCGATCCGCCCTTTGGTTTGGTTCATCGCTTTTCAGCTCTTGCCTTCAGCATCTTCGCGTCCTAAATCATTGGGCGTTATAGTATTGCTTTGCGGAATTGCTCGGCGACACGCCGACTGCTCCATTTCATAGCCGATTTGATCTTTTCCTTCAGGGCTCTTCACACTGGAACAAAAGGCAAGGATAAGACCTTTTGGCGACTCACCGAACGGGTTCGGCGATTCTCAGATCTTCATTTCTTCGTTCTTTCAGCTGCCTTTGTTCCTTTTTGCTAAGTAGTGTCCATGCTTTCCCTCAAACTCCAAATACATGAAACTTAAGAGTTTTCATTAGATATTGAGACAAAATATGCATTTGAGGACACTAATTCTATCAAAACATAGCCCTAAATGAGCCCAATTTATGGACTCATCAACACCCCCAACTTAAACTTTTGCTTGTCCTCAAGCAAACTTAAGTTCAACCATTCAAAAAGGGTGTCTCGAACAGTTCTACATAAGACTCAATCATTAATGCACACAACAAGCCTTAATTTACTTATGCAAAGATCAAATGTGCACTCAAAGATTCAAGTCGTAACTCACCAATATCAAAGAATGTCATGCTCACAATACTTACTTCAAATGCAAGTTCAAGCTCAACCAAAATGTTCAAATGCCCTCTCACAAGGAGTGATTCCATATTCACACACAATGGTTTGCAATTTAAAGCTTCGGAATCAAATGCAACACTCACACTCACAAAGATGAACACGATGCATACTTTCACCCATAGGTTTGCCCGTATTTTCCGATCAACACTTGATTCAGCTCACTCAAGATCAAAAAGGTCGTTTCAAGGCTTGTAATGGGGCTGCGTGCAAATGTATGGTCATTTAGGCTCAGTGACTTTCATCCTCATGAAATGTGGTGCTCATAACACTTCCTTTCCTTTTCCTTCATCATTTTCTGTAGAGCTCATAAGTCATCCTATTATTCACTTCCCATGGATTGTTTGGGAACCCTATTTCTTTTGTACTTTATTCCACAACTTTTTTTTTATATGGAGGGGTTCCATTTTTCTCAACACCATGGGTTAAAGGAGACTTTCCTTGCACTTCTTGACTTGCTCTTATCTTTTCACCTGACCCCTAACTTAGGCTTTTGGCAAAAGTTGGCTATTCAAACTAACCACAACTTCATGAGGATTATAGGTAATGGATAAAGAAAGCTAATGATTTCATTAAGTTTCTTCCAAAGAAAGGTAAGGCTCAAGGGGTGTTACAAAGAGGTTCACAAATGCTCACAAGGTAGGCTACAAAGAGGTATATGTCAAATTGGTTCACACTCTTTAAAGTTGCCTAATATCATATCAAGAGATAGCCTTACTTAGTCGACCGGACTAACGAGGCAAATTCTAGGATCTATCATGCATGTTTCAAAGTAAGCTCATCATACTAGGCATTGACGCTACTGTCAAACAAGACTCCACACTTTCTCTAGTGTGCAATGATCATCACAAGAGACTCAATTCGATACTAGGCTAGTCATAACGAGATGCAAAGAGTTCACATATTGTCTATGCAAGTTCATTTGGCCTCATCATAGCCGCGCATTCATGTTCGTTCGATTG
The DNA here is from genome assembly GCF_019186545.1 of Solanum stenotomum. NCBI lineage: Eukaryota > Viridiplantae > Streptophyta > Magnoliopsida > Solanales > Solanaceae > Solanum > Solanum stenotomum. Next base: position 22,993,966 of record NC_064291.1, read on the forward strand.
AGAGCACTATTCAAGTAATCAGTATTGATCGGAACTGAGACTGAAATTTTGCAAAAGAACAGCCACATTCAATCACAGAAGGGGTGGCAATTTTTTTTCTAAAGGGTCAAAATAATTTGCAATTTAAAATGCGGAGCCACAAGCTCAAACATCCACAAAAAAGTAGTGTAATAACACAGTAATAGCTCAAAACCCAAAATATATAATCAAAATAAATATGCACAAAGGTGGGCCTCACCCCACCACAAACAAAAACCATTTGTCCTCAAATGCGAATAAAAGTATTCAAAAGTAAAAGTAAGCAAGACAGAGAGGGAGGTAAAGAAAGGTCTTGTCTACGCAGTCTCTCCATCTGGCGGGGCTTCAGTGCCCGGTGTAGCAGTCTGAATATGGGCATTAGTGCCCGGAGTAATCTCAGGAGGAATAGTAGTGCTAGATCCACTAGGAATTGTTGTGGACGTCTCAGTCAGCGATGTCTAGATCACCGACTGCACAACCCTCTCCACAAGATCTGGCAAATCTCTAAATATGCACTCCTCTCGACACTCTATCATCTCCTCCTCAAGTACTGCTATCAGCTCCTCGTCGGTCTCTGTATCTGAAAAATCAGCCCAGGTGTCAACATCTACTCCATTCCTAGCTATGTGCTTTTTTCTTTTGCCTTTGTGTCCCAGTGGGAGTTCTTGCCCTCTTTTATTTGGGAGATTTGATCCCCATTCATTTATAGTAATTCCCTGTGCTTTTGTTTTGGGTGGCATGGTTAGATTTGTACGTACCATATCTGCAAAAGATCGGGAGAAATTAGGAACACAAGCACAGTAAATCTGTTGCAGATAGGCTCGCCGAACCGCTTTGGCGAGCTGGATCGGTTCACCGAAGGGATTTGGCTTAAAAATTATGGCAAGTTGGCGATGGAAGGCCCTTTTGGCAAATCGCCAACTACTTTCGGTGAGCAAGGGTTTGTCCGCCGAAAGTTATAGTGCAACAAGGGTTCATGGGAGCATACAAAGGGTGATCAAGAGTACTTTCGACGACCTCAGGCTTCTCGCCGAAAGTTACAGACTTAACAATACATATAGCATGAATTTAAAGGCGAGGTGGGGTCATTAGACGAACCGCCGAATGGTTCGGCGAGCTTGACCCAGCTAGCCAAACGGCCCAACGTGCCTATTTTCAATCCACCTTATTGAATTCAACCCCGCAACCCCCAAAAACTAAATCAAAGCATGCACTAATGGAATTCAAACAAGACCCATAATACCCATCACCCCGGAATACTCAGATTTCTCCCGGTTATGCCAAATTTGCTCTTAAGAATGGTGTCAGCCGTTCTATCATTGAGAAATACATGTCATTTAGTGCAAAGACAGGCAACTTAGACTTCACCCAATTAATCTAAACATGATGCAAGCACAACCCAATAAAATTTCATTCATTTAAAAGCACAAATACATATGCATTTGACGATCAAAACAATACGGGCAAGTTTTTCAAATTGAAATTGGCATGTTAACATTCTGATCCTATCAGAGAGGCCCAACACACAACCATACGATACGATCATTGCAAATGAGTACAAAATTTTTGAATGTACATTCGGGATTGGAAAACCAACCTTATATGCCAATTAAAACGCGATTGAAAAGCTAGGCGGCAAAGAAATACTAGTTCTGAGCACCAATCAACAACAAAAATACTAATGGAAAGCAAGAATATTGAAGATACTAACTCGGTGTGAGTTTGTGAAGTTTAAAAGCGAGGGAAAGTGAAGAAGTTCAAATTCTGAGACTTTTGGCCATTATAAACCATCCAGTTCGCGTCCATTCGGTGACATTAGTCACAATCGCCGATCCACTCAGCGACATGCCGAGTGGTCAGTTACCCCGCTGATTTCTACAGGACCTTCATTCTCTTGGGGGTTAAAATGGTGGTCTTAATGGTGGTCGCCGCCCTGGTCGGCGACTCGCCAAAATGCTCTTGAGCTCACCGAGTTTTACAGACTCTGCAATGAAATTGTGTTGAGCCAAACAACGGATCAAGTCGGACGCACCAACCTCTTCGTCGATACACCGACTGGACCATTTGCTCGTCTATCTACATTTTCCAAACACTTTGCGCATTTAAACCTACACAACTAACACACTATTATTCACAAAACAAAGCTAAAACATAAAAAAGGTTTTGGGTTGCCTCCCAAATAGGGCCTTAGTTAACGTTGTGGCACGACGCAAGTCAACACTTAAACTTCATTTTTGGGGTTATCCATAGTATCACTAGGGAACCCCCTGTGTTGCTGTGGGTGGAGATGGGGCAAAGCATGACCCATTAGGTTTTATAGTAGCTGGACAGATCTGGAATGATAACAAACCATTCACTTCATCCCTTCGATGCTTTCCTTCATTTCCTCCAGCTCTCTTTCTTGCTCAGTCACCTTGTGGAGAAGGGTTGAGTGCATTCCCTCAAGGCGTTTAACCTCATTGTCCTTTGGCCTTCTTCGCTCATGAGGAGGGATGTATTTATCCTTCCTTTTGCATTGGACTTCGATCTCTACCATATTTTTGGCCAACTCATCCATCTGAGTCATTAGTGTGGCCAACATGAAATCCTTTTCTACTTCTTGGTTTATTTCAGCCATTTGATCAAGCAGTTGGGCTGCTATCACATATGGCTGTTTTGCAATTCCTCCTGGAATGAGTTGGTCGACCAACACCTTATTTCCGAGGCCAAGGCTTCTGTAGAAATAGTCAAGGAGGGCTATTCGATATACTCACCTTCCAATTTCTTGAAGGTTAGGATGCGATCCTGGAACATTATTACTTCTAATGGAGGGAACTCCATTAGCTCGCAAGGGCTATTCGATATACTTACCTCCCCTGCTTTAAAGTACCAACAAGCAAAACAAAGCTAAAAATTAGGTAAGTAAACTACAACTAACAAAGAAAAGCTCGTCTTAACCAAAAATTTTCACGTAACACCACTCCCCGGCAGCGGTGCCATTTGATGTATGCGTAATCAAGACACAAATTCCAATGCAAGTGTTTACGATTGTACAATAGTAAAGTAACGCAACCAAGGGTTGGGGTCGAGTCCCAAAGGAGTGGTTCCTGAAAATTAGTGGTTAAGGGCGAAACTGCTAAAGCTAACCGTAGCTAAAGACTTTATCGAAGGAAGACATGACAAATTAAAGGGTTTGACATGAGTGTCAATTATTAATAGGGGGTTTGTAAAATAGTAAAGAGCAAAATCAACAAAAATAAAGAGCGATACGAATATGGAGACGGGATTCTTGGGATGTGATAGGAATACGAGCTAAACTAGATCATTGGGTACATGCTTTTGATAGTAAATTCGTTGAGTATTTTTGACTAGGCTAGACTATAGTGGGGGTAAATTCTCTCTTGAGCAACTTACCCTGAATCAACTTGGTTTCTCTCGAACACCGAGTTGCTGCTTTAAGCACAACCTCCGCCTTAGCCCACTCACTCTCTCGAGCTGAGTGTGTGGGAGAAGGACTAGGGTTCACTCTATCAAGTTGAACCTCATGTCGACCTAATCCCATCGGTCATTAATTTAGTAGTCTTAGTTTTACGATCTCTCTCTCAAGCAAGCCGAAAACACAAAGGTCAAATCGTATTTGCAACTACAATTTCATTAAGTTCCATCATAACTACTAAACGAAATCACATTTGCACAACAAATAAACCATCAACAAGCAAGACCCAACATATAATCTAACCCATATTCACAAAATCACACCCCAAGTATTGGGGTTTTAGCTAGACATGTAAAAGAGATAAAAAGTTATGCCAATCTTAGTTTCCATCAATGGGTATGCACGATTAAGTCTTAAAACAATTCAAGAGTAAAGAATCCACAAGACCCAAGTCCAAAATCTTGGAGTTGAAATCCTTTGAATCTTCAAGTTCTTCAAAACCCTCTCCAAACTTAGAGAGAATATTGTCTCTCAAAATTATATTCTAAACTTAATACAACTAAAACTGACTACTAAGAATAAAAACTGAACTAGAGTTTATAATTTTCAGAAAATGTGCTGCGAAGGAGCCATTCGGTGCAGTTAGTCGGTGTAACACCCCGAAAATTCTATGACTTAAGTTAGAGCCTCACCTTATGAATAATGACTTAAAAATAGTTAAAATAATGTTTCTAAACTTAAATTAATGCAATTAACTTGGTTTGGAAGAGTAAAAGTCTAAACATGAAGAAAGGACCATGACGTCTGGAAACTAGAGAAGAATGTGTTCTAGTGTGTCCTTAGGTTTTGGGCAGGTTTGGGAGTGTCGTATGATGGAATAATCTTGTAAAACGGTTAAAATTAGGTAAGTATATGTTTATAGGTTTAAAACGTTCAAATACGATGCCCCGCTCCCACCATAATGGGTCCCGAGGAGGACCCCAACCTTGGCCAAGCAAGCTGCCAAGACAGCTTGCAAATTGCACTTGGAGGAAATAGGTGCGCATCGCGCACTAGCTCCCCCAAGGAGAAAAAATTCAGTTCGCGATGCGGTTGTGTCGCAAACTCTACTGTCTCCAAATTTTATTCCAAATATCTTCAAGGAACATCTCCGTGTCGCGGACTGGTTCCGCGACGAAAATGCAGAATTTCAGATATCAATTTTTTATTTCATTAAAGAGTCCTACTAAGTGAGGGGCTTAGGGTACTTTGTGGGACGTGTATATAATGATTTTTAAGTCAATTTACTTCACTTTTATCACTCAAGGACAAAACCCCAAAGAACAAACCTAAAGTTCCTCCTTCTCTGTACTCTCTCTCTCTTCTCAAGAACTCCATTGAAGAAAATTGGAGCTTCAAGAAGAACACCAAATCTCCAAGGTTTCAACTTAGATTTTTGTGGTTAATTCGTCAATACGGTATGTTTCTTATCACTCTTGGGATTACTTTCCCCAAGAGGCCCCTTCAAGATGAATTTCAAAATCTCCAATTTCTAGGTTTCAATCCAAAAATGTGGGTGTTCTTTCTAAAGTGAAATTGATGTTATAAACTGACTTTGATTGATGTTATATGAACAATTATGGATGAATTTATGTTGTATTTGTGATTTCTTGAAGAATTCCTCATGAGACCTATGTTTCTCCTTCTTTTCCTAATTCTAACCCTAGTTTGTGTTGGACATCGATTGAAGGCTATGAATTGAATGTGATGTTATGTAATTCATGTTTGTATGATGATTCTACCCTAGGTTATGTATAATTTCTATGAAATTAGGGTTGAGTCTTTGAATAAAGCCTTCAAGGCTATGAAGGGAATATGTCAATTGCTTATATTGATGTTGATTATGTTATTACTTCATGAATTACCTTGTATCATGTATTTGTTATGAATTAATTTGTAGTTGAAGTATGGATGTCCCAAGAAGGGCAAGAAGGTATAAAGGTTGGTTCTTTTTCGAACTCAAGTATGAAAGGTGAATTACTTATATTGTAATGATGCTATACCTAATGTATTGTTGTGGTGTTGATGACCTAGTTTCCTCATCCTTAACCCTCTACACTTGAATTAGCTATGAAGTATGTATGTATGTTATGGTATGATTTCTATGTGACTGAAAGGTAGTTCTCATGATTATAATGTAATTTAAAGTGAAATGTTTACTCACTTGCTAAGTTTTTCTATAGTGAAAGGATTGTTACTCACTTATGAACACATATGAGATATTATGGTAAGATGTCTACATAAGAGTCTAGTAAAGGCTAATGTGAACTTATGTGATAACTAAAGAAGATTACAAAAAGGGAATTAGATGCTTAGCACCGAAAGGGCATGTAAATGAGATGTGGGTCTCATGTTTAGTAAGTCCGGCTCCCCACATGGGTTTCCTCACGTTTAGCAAGTCCGGATTACCCACGGTATGTGTTGTCTCATGAGATAGAAACCCCCATGTTTCGTAAGTTAGGGTTTCTAGAAGCAATCTCCTTGACCCTTAACTATGTGCCCACATAGGACTCTAGCTTAGTGGATCCACCTAGATAGCTATGTACGAATGGTTACACCTTAGGCAAGTGTTAACCCTCTCTTTTCGGTGTGGGAGTAGAACAGCGGATTCCATGTAGCTCTCATGGTCTATGTTCGGTTATTGTAATATTCCCATAATGTAAAAGTAAATTAAGGAATGAAATGTGTGAACTCTTACTAGAGCTTTCTTAAGGGTTTCTACATAGTGTATGGGAGGGTATGGGACTTCTCTTGCACATTGCACTTGGGGGATCCTAAGAGATGGTTGTAGTAGTGTTCTCTAATTATTATGATGATTATGACTTATGTATGTTGAAGCTCTGTTATGTATGATCATTATGAACATGGTAAGTTATGATGAAATATGATCTTATGAATATATGTATGAAGTAGGTTGCTTAATGTGATACTTGGCTTTGAATAGGGTTACAGGGTTCTATTCTTTGCATTGCACTAGTATTGCTTGGGTTGTCTACATGTTGGGATGACATTATGTTGGTTTGGACTATGATGCTTACTTTACGTGCATAATGTATTTACTTGGTAAAAAACATGTTTTGACTAAATGTCCCTTTTATGCATGTTTCATTGGTTTTTATGCATAGTAGCCATACTTAGTACGTGTGTTGTGCTAACCCATATTTTCTCCCTTTGCCCCGAACATTTAATTTTGGGCAGTTGAAGATTCAAGCTTACTTCTCAAGACACTTGGAGTTGCTTCCCCAAGTTGGTGAGTCCTCAAGTCCGAGGACAAGACCCTATGATCAAGCTTCTATGTTTAGTTCTTTGGTTATGTTGAAAGACATTGTTGTACTTTACTATTTTAAGACTTCTTATTGATGTAAGGGGTAAGTCATATTTTCGATACTTCTATGTCTATATGGTACATTGTGATAAAGTTAGATTCTATTTTTCATATATGAAGTGAAGTTGAACTTCCAAAGTAAAAGTTTTAAATTTTCCATGATTTTATTCTATGATACATGCTATGACGAACGCTAAGGGCTTGTATAAGACCTCTTCGAGGTTGAATACGCCGGTAAGAACTAGGGGGTGCTCTCAGGTCATTACAAACTTAGTATCAGAGCATAAGGTTGAAAATAATGTAGGATTGATGTCACAAAATAGCACGTCGAGTAGAGTCTTGTTCATGGGTGTGAAGCACGCCACACTTATGAATGAGAGGCTATGAGATGCTTTGGAACTTCCACTCTTTTGTTATTCCATTGTCGTGCATAATTGTGCTGCTGATAAGCCCGAACCAGAACCTTTCTACTAGGTTTAGTTCTTTCTTTTCGATAAGGGGTTCCTTCTGCCAACTACTTTGGAGTACCATCAGAAATTCGTGAAGCCAACCATTGCTTCAATTCATCCAGCTTGTTTGATTCGATCAGGTGTTGGTAATGATCCCTAATATTTGTAGACATGCCCATGACTGAGTTGATTGCCTCATTATCACACTTCACGCTCTTGCCTCTGACAACCACATAATCCACTTCTTTGAAGTTTGCTGCTAGTTGCTTTTTCTAGGGTATTAGTGCACTGTATGCACTATAGAACTCTCTTACCCAGCTTGGAATATAAGGGCCACAGACTTTGGTGAAGATTTGGAATTTATGGTACCTTAGGCATTGCATTATTTCTGAGTTCCTGTCGATCACACCGTCTATGGACAAACGCTTTTCTTCCAGGATCGTCCTCAGCCCCTCAGCCTTTACCCTATTCACAGATTTTGGTGGAGGTCCCTGTACTGGAGGTGCTAATACCATTTCCTGCTCTAGAACTGGAGTTGTAGGAGTGGTAGGATGGGAAGTCCTGATCTTGGATGGATCATTCAGCCTCTTAGTCTTACGTTCAGCTCTCTGCGCTATCGCCAGCTCATCCTCATCTGATTCTACCCCTTCACTATCAGTTTGGTTGGGGTCATTTCTGTAAAAATAATCACTGTCAGTGCTTGCATCTGACAACTCGGAGGTCTTGTCTTTGCTTGGCTTTTCCACCCGTTGTGGAAATTTTTTCAACCTTGCTTTTGGATGCAGCTGCGCCATCGTTGATTGTAATCCCTTTGTTTTCTATCGGGGTGTTCTTGCCATTTCTGCAAAGACGTGGAAAGGAGTTAACACAAGTAAATCAAATTCCCAGGGTTATAAATGCAGTTAAACTTGCCGATTAGTTCGGTGAACCACTAAGTTGCTTTGGAGAGCCAGATCGAGCTAGCTGAAAGAGTTAGCTGGTAAATTTTATTAGATCGGCGATAGGAGAGTCCTTTTGGCGAGTCGTCGAATGTGTTCGGCGAACAAAAGGCTTCCTGCCGAAAGTTATAGAACTCCAGTCACAAATATTGAGAGATTAATTGCGAGATTAAGATATTAGGCGAACCGCCGAGTGACTCAGTGAACTGTGACGAGCTCGCCGAATTGCCCAACATGCCTATTCTCAATTCATCTTCTCGAATCTAACCTCCCAACCCTTGAAAACAAAATTAAACTATGCACTATTGCAATTAAGTTTAGACCCATACCATTTAATCATGAAAAACACCAAGTACGCGCAACCCCACATAATTTTCTCCAATTAGGGCGACAAAAATGGAATTTCAAATAATTAATAAAACTATAAACAAGGTTTACAGATCGAACTAGGCAATTCATCAATCTAGATCTATCAGAGAGGCACAACCCACATCAATTTGACAAGCTCCATAACATAAGATAACAAAGTTTTCAAAGTAGTTTCCAAATTTGGGAAAACCAACTTGTTAATGCCGATTGAAGAGTTTGAAAAGCTAGGATGCGAAGTAATTCCTAAGTTTGAGCACCAGTCGTTGACTAAAATATCAGCAACTTAAAGAAAATGAAAATACTCACTTCGGTGTAGATTTTTGAGAGTTGAAATTTAAGAGAGACTGAAAACTTGTTGTACTTTGAAACCATTGGCCTTTTAAGGACATCCAGTTTTTACCCAGTCGGCGATATTAGTACAATCGCCGAATTACTCAGCGTTCTGCCAAGTAGTCACTTTTTTCTGCCGAAGATTTCAGAATTTCTACTTGACACGAGTTCACACGGCGGCTCCATCAGGGTCGCCGACCAGGTCGGCGATTCGCCAATAAATTTTTGCAGCCGCTGAGTTTTACAGACTCCCAAATGAATTTTTTTTGAGTCTAATGACGGTCTGGTTTGGGCTCGCCGAACTCCCTCAGTGAATCACATATTTGATCAATGTCTTGCCACACTACACCTTTCGACCCCTATATACAACTTTACCTACAAAATCAATACGACATTATTCATATAATAACACAAAGCATTTAAAGACCTTGGGTTGCCTCCCAAGAAGCACCTCATTTAATGTCGCGGCACGACTCAAACCAATGCTTAAGTTCTAGTGGTGGGGGTTGCCTTATTTTCATGAGGCCACCCATCTATCGGCTCTAGATGTGGACATGTAGCCCCTGGTCCATTTGAGACCCTAGTAGATGAATGAACATGGCATGAGAGGTTGTTAGTTGGTTCAGCATCATGACATTCTCTGTTATCTCTTCTAACTCCCTATTGTGATTTTTGACTTTGCATAGGATGAGTAAGAGAACCTCTTCAAATTTCTCTCCCCCTTTCTTCTCCGTCCTCCGATGTGAAAAAGGGGAATGTACTTATCCTTTCCTTTGGATAGTACTTCCAGATCATTGACCTTTTGTACCAAGTCATCGAGCTGCTCCAACAAGCTGGCCATTCCTTGGTCTCTCTCCTTCTTCTCGATGGTCTTGGCCATGTGATCAAGGAAATGAGTTGCTGTTGTATAGGGTAACTGAACAAATTCGCCTGGAGAAAATTGATCAATCACCATGTGCTCTTCATGGCCAATAGCTCTGTAGAAGGATGCAGTAGCATATGTTCCGGAAGGTCATGAGCCAGACACTAATGCACAAGAGCTTTGAATCTTTGCCATGACTCGTGAACTGACTCCCCTTCATTTCTCTTGAAACTCAAGATGTCATCCCTGAGCATCATATTTTTCTGAAGCCGGAGGTAATCCAGATGATCACTAGCTCCATTAGTTACACTCATGGCCCTGTTTCCGCCACACAACACACAAACAAAACACAACTAAAAATAAAGTTAGTAGACTATAATTATTTAAAGCAAAATTTGTCTTAAACCAAAAACTTTCACGTAACACCACTCCCCAACAGTGGCGCCATTTTGATGTTTGCGTAATCAAGACACAACTTCCGATGCAAGTGTCTATGATCGTACAATAGTTTAGTAACCCAACCAAGGGTTGGGTACGAGTCCCAAGGGAGTGGGAGTGAGAATTAGTGGTTAAGGGAAAAAGTGCTAAAGCTAATCATAGCTAATGACTTTGGCGAATAAAAACATAACAAATTTAAAAGGGTGACGCAAGCGTTAAGTATCAAATGGGGGTTTGTAAGCTAGAAACAACTAAAACAGTGAAGATAAAAAAAATACAAATATGAAGACGGGAAAATTAGGATGTGATAGGAATACGGGATAGACTAAATCATTGGGTACATGATTTTGATAGTAAATTTATCGAGTATTGTGACTAGGGTAGACTTTAAAGGGGATAAGCTCTCTCTCGAGCAACTTACCCCGTTTCAAATGCATTCCTCTCGGACACCCACTTGTTGAATGAAGAACAGCCTCCGCCTTAACCCACTCAATCTCTCGAGCTGAGTGTGTGGACATGGGACTAGGGTTCACTCTCTCGAGCTGAACCTCATGTCGACCCACTCACACTGGCCATCAATTTAGTGGTCTTTGTTTTACGACCTCTCTCTCGAGCAAGATGAAAACATATATATGAGATTATATTTGCAACTACAACCTCATTAAGTTCATCCACAAACACTAAACGAAATCACATTTAAATTACAAATAGACTATCAGCAAGAAAGACCCATCAACTAATCTAACCCATATTCACAAAATCACACCCCAAGAATTGGGGTTTTAGCTACGCATGTAAAAGAGATAAAGACGTATAGCAATATCGGTTTCAATCAATGGGTATACAAGATTAAGTCTTAAAACAAGCCAAGAGTGAAGAATCCAAGAGACCTAAGTCCAATTCCTTGAATTTGAAACCCTTTGAAAACTCCAAGTTCTTCAAAACCCTCTCTAAAACTTAGAGAGAATATCTCCAAAACTTAGAGAGAATATCTCCAAAACTTAGAGAGAATATCTCCAAAACTCTGTCTCCCACTTAATAATCTAAAAACTAGATAAAATAAGGTAAAATTCGCTCCTAAGAATAAAAACTGAACTAGTATTTATAGTTTTCAGACAATTTGCTCCGAAGGATAGTTTGCCGACATTAGTCGGGATCGCCGAATCAGTCAGCGATCCGCCCTTTGGTCTACTTCATCGCCTTTCATCCTTAGCCTTCAGCATCTTTGCATCCTGGTTCATTAGGAGATGTAATACTGCTTCGCGGAGTAGCTAGGTGATGCGCTGACTGCTCCCTTCCACCGCCAATTTGATCCTTTCTTTCAAAGCTCAGCACACTGGAACAAAAGGCGAATGTGTGATCTATTGGCAATTCGCCGAATGGGTTCGGCGATTCGCAGATTTTCATTTCTTCATTCTTTTTGCTTCTTTTGCTCCTTTTTGCTCGATAGTGTCCATGCTTTGCTTTAAACTCAAAATACCTGAAACTTAAGGTTATTCATCAGTAATTGAGACAAAACAAGCATTTGAGGACACTAATTACATCAAATTATAGACCCAAATGAGTCAAATCTAAGGACTCATCAGTAACTAGATCTGACCTTAAAGTTGAATGAGATGGTGCTTAATAAGTGCCCATATATGCCTACTCCCAAAGGGGATATGATGCGCTTAGATAGCAAGGTCATTAAGTGTTCTTGATGTTCATGATTTAGGTTGGCTTGGAAATTCTCACCATGAGAGGTGTAGTGAGTTTTGGAAAGTTTAGTCCCGATTTTGTAGGCTCTTATGAGATCTTGAGTGAAGTTGGTAAAGTTGCTTGTGAACTAGAGTTGCTTAATGAGTGGTACCGGTGTATCTGGTTTTCCATGTCTCTTGGATATAGAAGGGTGTTGGAGACCCGACATTCATAAGTTCCTTAAGAAGATTTGGGAGTTAATGAGAATTTCTCTAATTTAGAAATACCGGTAGGAATCTTAGACCGGCAAGTTAAGAAATAGAAGAATAAGAATGTTGCTTCCATGAAAGTGTTAAGGAGTGGTCCTTGAGTGTGGGTTTTAGGTGAGGGTGTTGTTTGGGTTGCCAAGGGCCAATGAGAAGTCTCGATATCCTCATCCTTTTTCCTTGTACTCCTCATTTAGTATTAAGATGATGAGTTCCTCATTAATTGTTCTTTATGTGAAGTCATGTGTGGTTTAGATGTTTCTATGATTTCCTTATATTGTGCATGTTCATGAAAACTTATGTTTTGAAAGAAAATGAATTTGCATGATTATTTCCTCATGTTGTACTGCCTTGAGTATGAGTTGCCTATTTAACTTCTTGAGATGAATATATGAGCATGCCTTAGTTTAGAGTTGAAAGATTCCTCCTTGAATAAATGTTTTTTGAGAGTAAATTGCATTTAGGCTCCATGAGTGTATGTTGAGCATGTTTTAGCTAAGAGATGGTAGTTCCTCCTTGAATATGAGTAGATATAGAATTTCATGTATTTTGGGTTTTAGATGTAGTTCCTACTCTCTTGGGTTGCATTGAATATGTTTAGCTTGGAATTGAAGTTTTCCTCTCTTGTTTATGTGCATTTAGATGAGTTGCATGCATGATGGTCTGCAATTCTAGAATCGTTTTCTTTAAGAAGTATTTAGATTCGTCATTCGAGGATGGATGTTTCCATGGGGAAGATATTGTAACAACCGGGAACTAGTAGGCTAAACTAGAGCTTTACGTAAGGGTTCTAGAGCTTGACGTTAGAATTAGAGTTGTAAATTTAACTTCCCGTACTTAGAGTGAATATTTTAGGGCTAGGACGTCAAGGTATGACCCCCCAAGGACCAACCAAGGGTCCTTGAGGGGGACCTAAAACACCCCCTAGAAACTGCCTAAAATGGGCTACCTACGGATGGGACTCACGCCCAGTAGGTGGACCCACACCCCGTGGGAAGGGTTCGTGGGTCAAGACCCCAACATAGGACCTACAGGCCACCACCCATAGAGGATTAGCATGCCCCGTGGACCCACCCACAGTCCGTGGGCATGGTCTCGTGGGTGAGGCAACCTTAATCCCTTAAGTTGTTAAGTTGGGGGTTAAGGGAAGAGTCTAGATTTAATTAGTTATTAAGTTGGGTCATTTTATTAGTAGTTATACCACCTATATAAACCTAATAGACTCCTAAATACATTGGTCCTAGTTATTATTTCAATTCACCAAAGAGACCCAATTCCCTCCAAGAAGTTCTCTCTCTAGGAAGCAAAGAAGAAGAGAATCAAGCTAGGTCAAATTCTTCCATTGTTGCAAGATTTGTGAGAGCTTTATAATCAAGGTATGTTAGCTTATTCATCCACGGATTCTTCCATACATGGAGCCCCTAGATTTCCCCCAATTCTAACTAGGGTTTCTTCTTATATTGTGCATAGTGTTAAGTATGATTCCAATTGAGTAGATAGTACTTGTTTATGATTGATTTAGTATTAATTATGTTGTAATGAAGATATTATATGTTTTCCATGGTTAACCCTAGTCTAATTGATGAAATTTATATTATGTGGGTTCATGCCTTGAAAGGTGAAATTGAGGATTCATAGATGATCTTTTAGAATTGATGACTTGTATAATATTTTTTCAAAAATAGAAGCTTGTAGACATGAATTGAATTAGATTATAGTATATATGATGGATCATGACTAGTAAGGCTTGAACTTGAACCTTTATGATGATTTATGACTAGAATCACCTTATAGTGAAGCATGTGATTAGAATGCCTTGAAATTTAGGTATGTGTGATGATTGTAAGAAGTAAAGCTCTGAGTGTAAGGCTTGTAGTCATGAATGTTAATCACTAGGCTTTTGAGAGTAAAACCAATATGATGAACTATGTATGTTAAGGCTTTGATAGTAAATTCTATATGAGAATAAAAGATTAATGGATAGAATTATGGTGGAAGGCCTTTACTTACCTAATCTACCTCATGAATGTTTGAATGTATTAAGTGATAGAATCACTTGAGTTATGATGATATCCATGTCTAATATTATGGAGGCGAATACCTATATCTTATTAAAATAGTTATGGAGGAGAATACCTATATCCTATTAAAATAGTTATGGAGGCAAACACCTATGACTATAAATGTGAGGTAAGAGGTGAATACCCATTTGGCTATACGATAGACATAGAGAGGTGAATACCCATTGGCCCTTATGATAGACATAGAGTGGTGAGTTCCCATGTCTTAAACATAAGTAAAGAGTAATATAAGCATGACTAGTTTGGATTGTAGTTTGAAAGGCCCTTCCAATACATGCATGACTTGAGGTGATTCCCCTTCTCCTTTATGATTCTATGATATGTATTGTAACACTCCGGAAATTTCGTAGGTTCAACTAGAGCCTAAACGTAGTGTCAATGAGGTATAAAATGAATTCCCCTAAGTTAGTAGACCATCTAGGTGTGCTATGGTGGTCTATGAGTTAAGGCCTAAGAGTGGACTGCCAAACAAAAAGGGGCAAGCCCAGGCCTAAGGCCAAGGCTGCCCCAAATTTGGAGCAACTGCCTCAAACTCCATGGCCATCCCCACGGCTCGTGGTCATGACCACGGACCGTGGGAGGCTTCGCGGAGTTTCCTTGGTCGAGGGAGAGGGACCTCCAAGTGTCCCGAACACTGCCTCACCCTTCATGAGAGGGACCACGAGTCGTGGTCCACTTCACGACTCGTAAAAGTGGGCGTGGAGTTCTCTTAGCTTTTAGGGAGTTGGGGGTTGTTAGGGTAGCTACTGCCCAAGGCATTACGGGCCGTGGTGCACTTGATGAGGGAGATGGGTGGCTCGTGAACATCACTTGGCCCAAGGCTTGAAGGCCTTGCCTCCACAGGGCCAAGTCATGACCAAGACCATCACCACAGACCGTGGTCATGACCACGGATCGTGGGAGGATCCGTGGTCTTGCCTTGGCCAAGTGTTGGCTTGTGCATGAAAGGGGAGTCACTGCCTCCAACACCACGGGCAGTACCACGGCCCGTGGTGCACTTTCACGGTCTGTGAATGTTGGCCGTGGTCCCTGACGGGGACCATTTAAATGAGGAGTTTTGGGACTTTTCGTTTTAAGTCCTATTTAAGTAGGGGTGTTTTGGGTATTTTTATAGGTTAATTATACATTGGTTTTTAAGTCTAAATTCACAAGGTTTGGTCATTGTACACAACACCCAATTGAAATCAAAACTCTCCCACTTCTCTCTAAACTCTCTCTCTAAAAACCTTAGAAGAAGAAGAATACATTGGAGCTAGGGTTTCAAGGTTCTTTCCCAAATTACTTGGAGTTCTCCATTGACTCTCAAGGAATCAACTAAGGTATGGTTGCTTATCACTCTTGGGATTCCTTTCCCCAAGAGGTCCCTTCAAGATGAATTTCAAAATCTCCATTTTCTAGGTTTTCAATCCAAAAACGTGGGTCTTCTTTCTAAAGTGAAATTGATGTTATAAACTAAATTTTATTGATGTTATATGAACAATTATGAATTAATTTATGTTGTATTTGTGGTTTCTTGAAGAATTCCCCATGAGACCCATGTTTCTCCTTCTTTTCCTAATTCTAACCCTAGTTTGTGTTGGATATTGAGTGAAGGCTATGAATCGACTTTGATGTTATGTAATTCATGTTTGTATGATGATTATTCCCTAGGTTATGTATAATTTCTATGAAATTAGGGTTGAGTCTTTGAATGAAGCCTTGAAGGCAATGAAGGGAATATGTCAATTTCTTATACTGATGTTGCTTATGTATTACTTCATGAAGTACCTTGTATTATGTATTGGTTATGAACTGATTGGTGATTGAAGTATGAATGTCCTAGGAAGGGCAAGAAGGTATGAAGGTTGGTTCTTCTTTGAACTCAAGTATGAAAGGTGAAATACTTATATTGTAATGATGCTATACCTAATGTGTTGTTGTGGTGTTGATGACCTAGTTTCCTCATCCTTAACCCTCTACACTTGAATTGGCTATGAAGTATGTATGTATGTTATGGTATGATTGCTATGTGACTGAAAGGTAGTTCTCATGATTATACTGTAATTTAAAGTGAAATGTTTACTCACTTGCTAAGTGTTTCTAAAGTGAAAGGATTGTTACTCACT
This sequence comes from Solanum stenotomum, assembly GCF_019186545.1. Classification (NCBI taxonomy): domain Eukaryota; kingdom Viridiplantae; phylum Streptophyta; class Magnoliopsida; order Solanales; family Solanaceae; genus Solanum; species Solanum stenotomum. Next base: position 23,010,278 of record NC_064291.1, read on the forward strand.
TATGAACAGATATGAGATATTATGGTAAGATGTCTACATAAGAGTCTAGTAAAGGCTAATGTGAACTTATGTGATGACTAAAGATGATTACAAAAGGGAATTAGATGCTTATCACCGAAATGGCATGTAAATGAGATGGGGGTCTCACATTTAGTAAGTCCGGCTCCCCACATGGGTTTCCTCACGTTTAGCAAGTCCAGATTACCCATGGTATGTGTTGTCTCATGAGATGGAAATCCCCCACGTTTAGTAAATTAGGATTTCTTGGAGCAATCTCCTTGACCCTTAACTATGTGCCCACATAGGACTTTAGCTTAGTGGATCCACCTAGATAGCTATGTACGAATGGTTACACCTTAGGCATGTGTTAACCCTCTCTTTTCGGTGTGGGAGTAGAACACCGGATTCCATGTAGCTCTCATGGTCTATGTCGGTTTTGGCAATATCTCCCGAATGTAAAACTAAATTAAGGTATGAAGGGTGTGAACTCTTACTAGGGCTAGGGTATGGGACTTCTCTTGCACATTGCACTTGTGGGATCCTAAGAGATGGTTGTAGTAGTGTTCTGTTATGATTATGATGACTATGACTTATGTATGTCGAAGCTATGTTATGTATGATTATTATGAATATGGTAAGTTATGATGAAGTATGATCTTATGTATGTATGTATGAAGTAGGTTGCTTAATATAATACTTGGCTTTGAATAGGGTTATGGCATTCTATTCCTTACATTGTACTAGTATTACTTGGGTTGCCTACGTGTTGGGATGATATTATGTTGGTTTGTACTGTGATGCTTACTTTGTGTGAATATTGGATTTACTTGGTAAAAAGCATGTTTTGACTAAAATGACCTTTTATGCATGTTTCAATGGTTTTTATGCATAGTAGCCATACTTAGTACATGTGTTGTACTAACCCATATTTTCTCCTTTTTCCCCAAACATTTAGGTTCGGGCTGCTGAGGATTCAAGCTTACTTCTCAAGACACTTGGAGTTGCTTCCCCAAGTTGGTGAGTCCTCAAGTCCGAGGACAAGACCCTATGATCTAGATTGTATGTTTAGTTCTTTGCTTATGCAGAAAGACATTGTTGTACTTTCCTATTTCTAGACTTCTTATTGGTGTAAGGGCTAAGTCTCATTTTCGATACTTCTATGTCTAGATGGAACATTGTGACGAAGTTAGATTCTATTTTTCATATATGAAGTGAAGTTGAACTTCCAAAGTAAAAGTTTTAAATTTTCCGTGTTTTTATTCTATGATACATGCTATGATGAATGCTAAGGGCTTGTATAAGACCTCTTCGAGGTCGAATACACCGGTAATGACTAGGGGGTTCTCTCGGGTCGTTACATGTATGACTTGAGGTGATTCCCCTGTCCTTTATGATTCCATGATATGTATAACTTGAGGTGATTCCCGTTGTCCTTTATGATAATATGATATTTATGACTTGAGGTGATTCCCCTTGTCCTTTATGATTCCAAGATATGTATGACTTGGAGTGATTCCCCTTGTCCTTTATGATGAGCTAAACATGTATAACTTGAAATGATTCCCCTTGTTCCTTATGATGAGCTTAATATGAGAATAAGAGATGATACATATGAATGAAGATCCTAAAGTGTCTAGCTTAGCATGAGTTGGATTATGGGGTCTTATTCATTTATTGCACAAGCTTGCTTTGAGGTGACTCATGATGTATGCTTAGATTGGGTGTTGCTATAGTTGCCATCCTTGATATGTTGACTAAAGGTGAAGACTCCCTTGTCTATGAGAATTATGTTAAATATGAGACCAAGAAATGGTAAGTATGATTATGATGGCCAACGAGGATACTTATTATGTATGGGATTATGGGATCCTCTCCATGCATTGCACAAGTATACTTGGAGGTTACTTATGAAGTGGTTTTCTTATAATATGAAGGTTTTAGTATTGACTATGTATATGGATTATACTTTATGATGACTAATGCTTACATTATGTCTATGTTGGAGATTATGCTTATGACTTTGTTATTGCCTCTTATGCTTATGTCTTATGTTGGCTAACCATTATGTTATGCGAGCTTTCATATTTAGTACTTTTGTACTAACACATACTGTTGCCTATATTCTCATTAAATGTAGGGTCCGATGATTTGAGTTCCATTCTTGAGGATAGGTTTCTAGAAGTGCAAGGAGTTGAAGACTTGGTGAGTCCTCATAGCATCGATGATAAATCCACTATTTTTCTTTATGTATTTCTTTTATGTTTTAGACTATTGTATGGGCTATGTCCCAACAATTATTCAAAGTTGTATTAGATTGTTTGAGACAAGTGTAGTAAGACTTCTGTTTTGCTTTTATAAAGACTTCGATTGTATGGAAAAATATTTTAAATTTCCACACTTTTCTATTATCTTATGTCATGATATGCTAAGTGGCTTGTATGAGACCCCTTCAGGGTCAAGTACGCCATGTTAGGGTGTACCCCTAGGTCGTGACAAATGCACTTCAAAACTCAAAAAACTCCTCCAAATCTATATTGATGTACAATTCTCACCCAACTGAACCGAACCTACCTGAAAGCACCAGATTCATCTCAATAGACTAGAACCAGAAAATAGAGCAACCACAGGACAATTGTCGATGGAACCCAATTCCCGAATCAAAAAACTAACCTTATGGTCCACATCTACTATCTTCTAACCACCCAGAGGATTCTATTGGTCCTTCGCTATCGTGAACATCTCCAGCACCAATTGAAACCTTCCAACAAACCCACAAAACATCAACCTTGGGAGAACAATAGGCTTTTCCTGAACATCGAGGAATGACAACGACCCAGACAAGGAACTCACCCCAAGGTAAAACCCCAAAATCCATTTCTAACCCTCAAAACCAACAAACCCATATGAAACACAACCTAAATCTAACCACACTATTCCTAAGGATGATCATCCTGCCAACTATAAAGTAAAACTGAGCCCCGCTCTAATGACCTATTCCAACTAGAGGAACTTCTAAAACACCGACACCATGAGCCCACAAACTTCTCTACCACTACAAATCTGAACAAACCACCCCAACCTAAGGGAAACCAAGTCGACATGCGGTGTATCAACATAGTCAATTGGCCGGTAGTGGCTCAAAGATACAAACCCCATCACAAACCAGACAAGATGCCAAGCATGACAAAAGAAACCACACACCCTAAAGTAGAGCCAACTCATAAATTTCACGAATTACTTTCACCCTGTCCTAAATATGAATCTTCTTAGAATGTTTCCATTTCCCAACAGGGCTAAGGCCTAAAACCACCAATGAACACCACTATTTCGAATCTAAATAATACATCGACCTCGAAGTCTATAATCACAAAAAAAAAAGAACCAACATAACAACTAGTCTAGGAACAACAAGGGATCACACCTCCAACTTCCAGCTAGCCATAACTAACCTCCAAGACTAGAAGAAGCAGACGAATTCAAAGGATCAAACGAGCGAAAACACAACTCCGCATTCGAGAAAAGACTAAGGAAAAGGGAGAAAGCAACCAAAAAAGTTTACCACAACTAACAAAGGCTAACTACCTAACATAGAACTTCGAGAACTAGCAATCTCCCAAATATTACTCAAAAGGGAAGGCACACAACTAAGCCAACTATGCCGTATAACAGACAAAAACTCAAATAAAGAAAAGTTGTTCTAGTCACCTATTAAAAAAGGATTGGCATCACAACAAAACCATACAAGGGAGGCAAAAAGTGAAACCAACAATCTCAAAGCAACAACCACAATAGGACTATCAAGGAAAAGGCATAGGGAGCTAACCATCAACTACTCCTAGTAGAACCAACCCAACCTAGTCGATCTACTACTAAAAGAAATCAACTACATGTGTAAAACACATACACAATCCTCAAATCAAACTGCCAAAACAAGACAACGATAGATAATAAGACAAATAAACCCGAATGGGCATGAAAACCCCAAATCACACAAAATAAGTACCAAAGGGATAGACCACAAAACCACATCCAAATAAGGGATACATGAAGCCTCAGCCTCAAACTGCACTGGGGCCTTGAAACATTATCTAACATAGTGGCCTATCTCACCACACCCATAACAACCATTACCGAGAGCAATTGGCTACAAAGACCCAATGGGAGTAACATGAGAACCAATACCCAAAGGTCCAGAATGACCAACATGAGAAGTTTGGTCTAAACTCCAACTATCACATGCACCACGACTTAACTCAAAACCCTTTGGAACATAAGATGCTACCTCCATAGGCCTGATAGGTTAAAGAGAAAGATATCCCTCACTAAATAGATACTCACTTCAAAGTTGAATTCTATCCCTATTGTATTGATGGAAAATCCTTTTACCACCACTATTGTAAGTCTCAAGGCATGCCTGCTCCAGAACCCTAACATGACTTGCAATCGAGGGAAATGTAGACCCTACTGATACTAGATGCTCGGACGCTAATCCATGACTCAACCCCTAATCTAAAGGGAACAATATAGGATTATGCCTAACCCACTCTAGAAATGCCAAGACATAGTTAGAAAACAAATGACGAACACTGATAGGGACCAATCAACTCAACTCTTCTTTGAGGAGCACCCACTACACCAAGAACCTCACCTACCTGAGGTGTACCCTCAAAGGATCTCAGACCTTCTAACACTCAATATGCAGGATCGAAGGTACCCAATGGCCTTGCTAAAGACTGGGCTTCTCCTTGACTCTCTTAATGGTAAGGATTGCCCTAACCTCAAGGTCCTTGACTGACTGAGGCCTCCTAGCTCGATCATGTGCAAAAACTCTAGCGGGATGTGCTAATATTCCAGCCATGTCCATCAAAGGCTTTGTGCTATCCATCAAGGAGAAACTAGATTTGTAACTCCCTGGATTCGAGAAGGGAAAGGTAGCATATTTTAGGAGTTGTAGGTGCCATTCGACGGAGGCCATCCACGACCCGTGGATAGGACCACAGACCATAGGTTTGGTTTGTGGATGGGCACCCAAAAAGGGGTTCAGAAAGTTGGAACCACAGCCTGAACCAACAGAACATTGGTGGGACCACGGTCCATGGTCCAAGACCCCTCAAATCTACTTTATGGCACTAGACGACAGACCAACTGGATAGACCGTCGGTCAGACCACGTTCCGTCAGTCGTGGTCCGTGGGTCGTTGCTTGTTGTTATGTTTTAGGGGCAATTCGGTCTTTTTCTAATTATTTTATCCCTATACTACGCCGTTTTTCCCTTCACTAAGACCCCTATATAAGTGATTCTTTTATTTTTTTGAGATGGATATATGAGCATGCCTTTTTTTAAATTCAAATTTGAGCATGTAGCTCTTTTATTCAATTGTAAATATCAAAAGTACACTTCTTCCAGGACCAACTTTAAAAAGGAAGAGTAGCCCATATAAATGAAGACCCTTTCTATTTCTAACCCTATTATTAACACTTTCCTTTTAACATTTGTTTCCAAATTCTCCACTCCTTCATTTTTCTTCCTTTCTGGAAACTTTAGTTTCTCGTTTGCTTCCTTTGGGTCCTCAGTGTGCGACCATGGTATGTCACTACACATCTTCAATAGCTTCAAAAGGTACTTCTCCTCTTTATCTTCCTCCTCCTTTGTTTGTCTAAACTCTCCTTCTATGGTAGGTGTATGTTCTGGTTCAAATTTCTAGCTGGACTCTAAGAGGAACTTAGTCAATTACTTCGATGTCCTTGCCTCAGGTATGTCTCCTTTCCTCTTGTTGCCTTTGTCTTGGTTTTTCAATTTCTGATTTTTGGAAACATCAATGTTGCTAGCGGTGGGGCCAAATATGCTGCTCTCGAACTTGCTTTGTATGACAATGGACGATGTGCTTTGGATTCCAGTCTGATTGTATTGCCCTCGACTTCTTCCAGTGTCCTTTTTTGTAAGCTCATAGCTTAAGCCACATAGCTCTTTATTTGTCACAGATTTTAATCCTTCGTTGTGGCAAAAACTTGAAGTGTAAAATCTTGCGAGACTCACCACATCTTGATTATTGTAAATGTATTCCATGTTGGCTGTATATGTATTTTATCTTTCTTGTCTTGATTCTCAAACTTGTGATTTGTGCTTTGTCCATGTTTAGAATTCTTCTGCATTTTGCTGGTAGTTGTTCAAATTGCTTATATTCCTGTATCTCCAGCTAACTGTAAGCACTATTAGCTATGGTATCAACTAGTTGATTACCTTCTATGTATACATGCTGAACTTTGTAGCTATTTTGTTCCACAATTTGTCTTGCTTCTTCCACTATCTCTAGTATTTCCCAAGGTATTTTCCATTCCCTAAGAATCATTTTCATGATGCCTAGTGAGTCTGTTTCTANCACTGGTGCTCTCTCAATTCAGTTCAAAAACCACCTTTTTTATCTCCTCCATACTTGGTAATTTTTCCATCTCTTCATTTTGCTGTGCCGATATCAAATATGGGATATTATTAATCATTTCTAGCTTATTCATCACATCTGATACTCTGAATTGTTCCCCAAAGAAATCAACTGCTGCCTCTCCTATTTGATAATTGGTATTTAAAATACCTCCATGATTGGATTGAATCTCTACGATATGTATCTTTTTCCTTCTTCCCTTGACATAAGCATGAAAGAATTTTGTATTCCTATCCCCATCTTTAAACCATCTCATGCCAGTCTTTTGCCTCCAATACTCTTCTTCAATGTTGAGATACCTTTTGAGCTCCGCTTCAGCCTTACTAAGCTCACTCCTATTAGCCTCTGAGGGGCTAATTTCTAGCTGAATCTCTTTTACTCTAATCATATCTTTCGGTGTCGCCATTTTCTCAAAGATGTTTCAATAAACTCGTTTGCTCCACTCCCAATGCTCTCTTTACCTTTTTCATCTTAGCCTTAAATTCAGAGAAGGGATCTCCAACAAAGTCAACGCACCAGGCTTTCCTCACTATCTCCAAAAATTGAGGATATTTAGTCCAAAAATTTAGAAATTTAAAAGGTTTGACCAGATGTGCTTCCTTCAAACTACATACGACTAAAAGAGGGGCATGATCTGATCCCTGTCTAATAAGGTGTTGTACACTACTACTCGGCAGAAGGTCAAGGAAATCTTGATTTACCAGAACTCTATCTAGTCTTTTGAAAATACAACCCTCTTCTATCCTCCCATTCCACCACATAAATTTGCTTCATGTTGTTGGTAATTCCATTAGAGCACTATTGTTAACACAATGAGTAAAATCACTCGCCTCTGAGTGAGCAAAGGGGAGCCCTCCTAGTTTCTCTTCTACATTAAGAATAACGTTAAAATCACCCCCACTATCCAAGGTTCACTGTTTCCCCCCACAATATCCTCTATTTCTTCCCACAATTCCATTCTATCAGATTATGTACACCTTACATATACAAAAGTGATAGAAAAAGATTCATTAAGAAATTGAAACTTCAAAGTAATTTGTTGATAACTATCCCTTGTCACTTGACCCACCCATTGTTCCTTCCAAAAGATCCAGATTTTAGAAGAAGCATTCGCCACTGCATTCTCAAAACCTAATCTCCTCTTATATAAATCTATCTCCTCTGATCTTTAAAGGTTCCAGGAAAGCAATGAATGAAAAATGATGTCTTCTATTCATCTATATTAATCTCTCAAATGATTTTTGAGAGTTAACAGATCTGATATTCCAAAATAATATTTTTCCTATCATTGATTAATGATATTCCCTTTCTCCTTACTCCTTCTTGTCTTCACCTGCAGTGGTACTATATTATGCAAAACCATATTCTTCTTTTAACCACTTTTTAACTCATCCATTTGTCTAGGTGATAAGTCACATGCCTTTCTAGCACTTTGTATATTCATCTCCATATCTTCATCCTCTCTTTCCTGCTGATAGCTTTGCTTCTGTGTTGGTGTCATATCATGGATGTCTGAAATACTTTTATTCCTCGAGTTTGGCTCTACTATGCATATTGGGTCTGAGATGGTGGTCAAATCTTTCTCCCTCTCATTCTCCGGCTTCCATAATATAATTTATGTGCCTTCTTTTTTGTTCAAAACCTTTGTCTTCTCTACTTGCTTATGTTGTGTTTCATCATCTATACTTTGTCCTTCACTCACCCTTTCATGATCTGCTGATTTATTCCCCAAAGTTTCGTTGTTTGTGAAGTTATCCTCCACGCAGTTCCTTGTTGACACTTCCACTTTTGTGTTGGTTTTTTCCTCTGTGATCTCCTCACTCTGATTTGTATCCTTCAGGGCCTCAAACTGATTATTCATGTTAGTCCAACCTTATTTTCCCATCTCCATGTGTTTTGGCTTCGGATTCCATACTTGCGTTCTGCCTCTCTACTCAATGGGTCTCAATTTCTCTTTATGTCTTTCATTTCTATGTATCTGAAACTGCTCTTTGACTTGTTCATTATCCCTTGTCTCCCTAGCTTGTGTTTTCCCCCCCTCTGTTAATGGTTGTTCCATCTTTTTATGGCCTTTGTTTTCTTGCTTCTCCATCCCATTCTCCGTAACAACCTCATTCTTCTTAGGGTATAATTTCGGGTGTAGCGCATAACACTCCTGTTCATTGTGTCCTTGTAACCTGCAGTTCACACAATATTTAGGGACATAATCATATTTTATTCTGATCCATTTTCCATGACTTCCCCAGATTGCTTTATAACCCCAATATTAATTCATTTTGGGAATTCCCCCAATAGATCCACCTCCACCTTGACCCTCGCATAGCTAGGTCTTGTCTAGTTTTGAGTCGCCATGTCCACCTGTAATGGGTTCCCAATTGCAGCAACAAGAGAAAATATCACTTGCTTCACAAAATAATTCAGTGGGAGTCCTGGAAAGGATATCCAAGCTATGGCTATTGTCATTTCCTCCTCCGGGTCGAACATAGGATCCCATTTGAGTGTCCTCATGGGATATGACCATTGTCATTGCGTTAAATAAAAAGCAGGTTTAGATAGCAATTTGACGTAATCCTCCATGATTAAAACATGTCTATTTCCCAACAATCCAATATTGCATTCACCTTTGAGTTCACATTGTTTCAGAATTATCTTTCATAGTTTCTTGATTTCTGGCATTTCGTAGGAAAACTTCCCAATTACATCATATTGTAAATTTTCCTTGTATGTGACTTCCTCCTCTTCCTATATAATTCTTGGTTTCCCATGAAGGTAAGAAATTGGCCTCATTGTTACTGGTTTACTACTCAGTGGACTTGGTCTTAAAATAGCGACATAGTATCTTGTCATTGATGGATTTGATTGGCTTTGACCAGTCTCCGGAGGAGGCTGGCCGAGGATGGTGGCAATGGTCACTGGTGAAACTTGATAAACGGGTAATTAAGGTTTGCAGCGGCTAGGTTAGAGAGCGTTCTTTGAGCTTATTGATTTGAAATAAGTTCTGAGCATGCCTTATTTTTCCTATATATAAGTGATTCCAACTCCCAAATTCGTTCATTCACTTCATTCTCTTCAAATTCACCAAAAAGAAGAATAAGTCTCCTTTCTCAAATATTTCTCTCTCTAGAAATCTTGAAGAAGAAGGATTCGACCTAGGGTTCCAAATAAGGTCTCCATTCCTCCATTGAAGATAGGCAATTTTCTTTGAGGTATGATAGTTATTCACGGAGTTCCCAAATTCTCCTATTTTATATATTAGAAATCCCCAATCGAGTTAGGGTTTCCTTCAATTGTCATGGGTTCTCTTGATTGTTCATTTAAATGATTGAATTATGATCTCTTATGCATGAATTGATGAAATACTATGATTTTATGATGTTTCCCCCTATGAACCTATATAATCTCCATGTTCTCAAATTATGATCATGTGATGTGGGATTTTGATTATGAAGGAAGAGTTTTATGAAATCAAGCATCTATTGATAAAATTACGTGAAATTATGATGAAATCCATATCTAACCCATGTTTTCTAAATGTTGATGATTGAAAGTGAGTTTTGAACCTTGAAAGGTAAATTATGGAATTATGCATGTTCTTATGAAATCTATGCAAATATTTTAAGGATGCTTTGAGAGTAAAGTATCAATGATGATGTTGTTGTTGTGTTGTTGAAAGGATTTTCTCATATACAAATGAAAGCATGATTTTGAAAGATTTTCTCACATAATAAGGATTCTAAGGTTGAAAGGTCTTCTCAGCTAATTAAATCAAAGATTAAGAGCTATCCTAAAGAAACCTAGCTTGGATTGGTCATTGAATGATACCTCTCCATGGTTAATGACTTAGCTTGGATTGGAAAGATGATGTGCCCTTCCATGGATAATAAGAACAAGTAAGAAATGACTATTCTGTGGGATTTATGCTTAGAACCAAGAGGATATTGTGATGAAATCTCTACCGTTAGTAGAGGCCGGGTTTCTAGAAGCAATCTCTTCATCCTTTACCTATGTACCCCCATAGAGTGATTGTCTAGATAGACATTAGCTAGTGGATCCACCTAAACTAGAAGTTCATGGTGCTTACCTTGGAAAGTAGGACAACCTTTTTCGGTGTGGGAGACACCGGTGGATCATGTTATAGCTCACATGGTCTCTATGTCGGTTAAGGCTAATTCCAACAATAATAATGAACTAAGGCTATTTCAAGAAGTATCACATTTGTGTTCAAAGGCATTAAAGATGTTAGCTTGCATTGACCATGTTTTATGACTTATGTTTTTTAGCCCCTTTTATATCGTGTTTTAGCTTGGTCAATTGATGTCATGAAATGTCCTTTTAGCATGATTTAAATGTTTTATGCATAACTATCATACTTGGTACATTGTTTTGTACTAACACATACCCTTGCCTACATTTCCAAATATGTAGGGCCCGATAGTCAAGTTTCTCATTTTCGTGGCTAGTGGTTGATTACAAGGTTTCCAAGCTTTGGTGAGTCTTCATGCTTCGAGGAGGGATTTATTGTTTCAGTTTTCTTTCATATTTCCAGTTTTGTACATTATTTATGGGCTAGGCCCAATTTCATTCTATTGTACTAGATGGCTAATGAGACAAAGTGTTTAGACTTCCTCTTTACTTTTATAAAAACTTTGGACTTGAAATGTTGTCTTTACCTCCTTTGTTCTATTTCTTATGTTATGAATGCTAAGTGGCTTGTATGGGGCCTCTTGGGGTCCTATACGCTATGTTACATCTAGGGGGTACCCTTGGGTCGTGACAAACTTGATATTTAGAGCACAAAGTTTAGAATGATCCTAGGATGTCTCATAAGCCACGTCGAGTAGAGTCTTGTTCATGAGTGTAAAGCGCGCCACATTTATGAATAAGAGGCTAAAAGATGATGAGGTAACTCCACTTCTTCATTACTCTAAAGTCATATGATAAAGTTTAACTCTATAAGGTCTCTCTCCTAATCCTTATGTGATACTCTACATTAGATCGCTACTTAAAGAGCTTAAGATAGAAGGAATGTAAGGGAAAATGCAGAACAAGAATCTCCTTCTAGAGCTCCTCAAGTTCCGGTCAATCCTTTGGCTGAGCAAGTGACTAATGCGGAGTTTAGGGCTGCTTTTCAAGTGTTGGCTAAATCCGTGACAACCCAAGCCAATAGGGAGGTTACGGTTACCGCGAACCAAAATATGGGTACATCGGTATCTAGATTAAGGGACTTCACTAGGATGAATCCTCTAGAGTTTCATGGTTCTAAGGTTAAGGAAGATCCTCAAGAGTTTATTGATGAAGTTTATAAGGGCTTGATGATCATAGGAGTGACGCCGGTGGAAAAGGCGGAGTTGGCCACTTATCAACTGATGAGTCCACAAATTGGACTCATTTAGGGCTATATTTTAATAGAAATTGTGTCCTCGAATGTTTATTTTGTCTCAATATCTCATGAAAACCCTTAAGTTTCAGGTATTTGATGTTTTAAGGAAATCATGGACACTACGTTGAAAAAAGTAATGAAAAGGTTGAAAAGAATGAAAAAATGAAGGCCTGAGGATCACCGAGTCCACTTGGCGAGTCACCGAAGGGTCTTACTTCTCCTTTTGTTCCAGTGCGCTAAACCCTGAAGGAAAGGATCAAGTCGGCAGAAAAAGGGAGCATTCGGTGCATCGTCGAGAAGTTCTGCGAAGCAGTACCATGTCGTCCAATGACATAGAGCATGAAGATATTGAGGGCTGGTGCAAGATGGCGATGAACTACACCATAGGGTGAATTGCCGAGTTGATTAGTGATTTCGACTAACGACGTCGAATGATCCACTGCAGCAAAAATCTGTGAAAACTATAAATACTAGTTAGAGTTGTAGTTTTAAGTGTGGAACAGTTATTATAATTTTCACTTAGAGTCGAACAATTATTATAATTTTCATATAGAATAGTACTTTTTAGTATTTTTTCTCTAAGCTTGAGAGAGTTTTGAAGACTTGAAGAAAAAAAGGGTTTTATCTCCAAGGATTTGGACTTGGGTCACTTGGATTCTTCATTCTTGGCCTGTAACAAAACTTAAATCTTCATACTCATTTGAATGCAAGCTCATTTAGGTATAAATTTCTATCTCTTGATGTGTGGCTAAAAACTCCAATTCTTGGGGTGTGATTTAGTGAATATGGGTTAAGATATTTATTTGGTCTTGCTTGCTAATAGTTTAATCGTAGTTTAATTGTGATTTAATTTGGTAGTTGTGGATGAATTTAATGAATTTGTAGTTGCAACTACAAGTTTATTTATGTGTTTTTGGCTTGCTCGAGAGAGAGGTCGTAATACTAAGACCACTAGATTGATGGCCAGTGTGAGTGGGTTGACATGAGGTTCAGCTAGAGAGAATGAACCCTAGTCCCATGTCCACACACTTGGCTCGAGAGTGTGAGTGGGTTAAGGCGTAAGCTGGTCTTCATGCGGCAAGTGGGTGTCCGAGAGGAACGCATTTGAAACGTGGTAAGTTGCTTGAGAGAGAGCTTATTCCCCTTAAAGTCTAGCCTAGTCACAATTACTCTATGAATTATCTATTGAAAGCATGTACCCAATAATCTAGCTTAACCCGTATTCCGTCACATCCCAATGATCCCCTCTCATTAGTTAGAAACCCTTATTATTTAGCAATTTTTGCCTTACTTGTGACAACCTCCCCCCCCCCNCCCCCCCCCCCCCCCCCCATTGTTAATTGACACTCTTGTGTCCCCCTTTAATTTACAATGTTTGTAATCGTTAATGTCTTTAGCTACGACTAGTTAGACCTAAATTTTATTTTTCTATTAATTCTCGAAACTACTCTCTTGGGACGATCCCAATGCTTGGTTGGGTTACTAAACTATTGTACGATCGTAGACACTTGCATCGGAAGTTGTGTCTTGATTACGCAAACATCAAAATGGCGCCGCTATCGGGGAGTGGTGTTATATGAGAATATTTAGATTAGTAGAATTTTTGTTCTTCTTAGTTGTAGTTTACACAATTAATCTTCAGTTTTGTTTTGAGTATTTGTGTGTCACAACAGGACATATGACATCAAACAGGGAGAATAGCTGCCAAGCAGGTCACCCAGCGGGGGGTGATTTTTATCGAGACGACATCGATGATGTTAATAGTGTTTATAACCCTTCCCATGTGAACGAGATGGGTGCAATTTGCATGCCACAAGCCGACATAAACGGAATGTTCGAAGTTACTAGCGCAACACTCCAACTCATACATTCAAGAGGTTTATTTGGAGGGTTAGAGCATGAAGATCCACACGAACATATACGAAGCTTTGTGGAAGTATGCACCCCTTTATCATTCAAGAATCTATCTCAAGAATCCATACGGCTTCGCTTATTTCCATTGTCATTGACCGAGGGAGCTACTAAATGGTTGGTCAAGCTTCCAAACAACTCCATCAAATCATGGGAGGAGCTGGTTATAGCCTTTCACGAAAGATTCCTTGCTCCTTCAAGAATGATGCAACTGAGAGATGACATTAAGAATTTCAAGCAAAAGGAGGGTGAACCAAGTCACGAATCATGGACAAGGTTCAAGAGATTTTTGTGTAAGTGCCCAACATATGGACTGCCAGGTGAATTGTTGCTCCAATACTTTTACCATAGTTTGGACTCGATTAATAAAGGAATAGCTGATCAATTGGTGCAGGAGGAATAATGTTACAATGATTTGAAGTAGCCTCATTCCTTCTAGATGGCATGACTAGAGTAAATCAAGCATGGTACACAAAAGATGACCAAGTTTCCTTACTATGCTTCAGATTAATGCAAGAACAACTCGATAAAGAAAGAGAGAGGGACTAAAACATCAAAAAGATGTTTTCCCAAATGGAAGTGATATAAAAGCACATGAAGGTGACATGTGGAGTATTTCGAATTGAGGAGGGTTCTTCTTCTGGTTACTTAAGACCGGGGGAGAACCAACGTTAGAACTCCACAAGATATAAGGAGGGTTTCCACCCACGCTATCAATAACGGGGCGGAAATCAAGGTTTGAATCATTATAGAAGTGAAGAACCAAGGAGATATTACCACGATTGGGGTGAACAAGATGACAATGAGGAACACCATACACAATTGAATGAAAACCCAAAATCAAAAGGGAGTGCAAGTAGTCGTAGGGTAAATGATTTATTGTCACACATACTGGATAAAGTTGAGGGCTCCGATGAGTTGCTAAAAGTAATGAGAAATGACTTTTCTTCATTAAATAGTAAAGTGAATTCTCATGCTGATGTAATCAAAATGCTAGAAGGTCAATTGCGTCTATTATCAGCTCAATTAGCATCCAGGACACAGATATTGAAAGAGGGCTGGCTGTAGTTACCCAAAGTAGAGAGATGGAAAAAGGGAATGTAATGGAGGATGATGACCTTTGACTTCAGGAAGAGAGCCAAGGTATAGAGGAACGAGAATTGCCTATTCCACAAAACCTTGCCAAAGAACCACAAGAGGATGCAGAGCAACATGTTCAAGTTCCAAAAGTCACGCACCATTTACCCAAAATACCTCTACTATTTCCTCAACGTTTGAAAACGAAGAAGGAAGATGAGAAGTTCAAACTTTTTTTGTCAGTATTCAAGAACCTATCAATTGATCTTCCTCTGGTGGAAGCATTATCGGAAATGCCGGGATACGCCAAATTCATGAAAGAGTTGGTTACAAAGAAAAGGAGCTTGGACTATGAAACAATTGAGGTGCCCCATAGTTGCATTGCAATTATGACAAATTAGTCAATCACATAGAGAGAAGACCTGGGGCATTCACAATCTTGTGCACAATTGGCAAGCTCCAATTCGCTAAAGCTTTGTGCGATTTAGGAGAAATCATTAACTTGATGCCTTATGCAATATACAAGCAACTTGGTTTGGGTGAACCAAAGGCAACCACAATGAGACTCCTTATGGCTGATCGATCAATCAAGCACCCAATGGGGATATTCTATGACATATTGGTAAAAGTAGATCGGTTTATCTTTCTGGCTGATTTTGTGATTCTAGATTGTGAGATCGATGCTGAGATCCCCATTTTTTTGGGAGGGCCATTCTTAGCTACCGGGAGAGCATTAGTGGATGTCGAAAGCGGGAAATTGAAGTTTCATGTGAATGATGATGAGGTGACCTTCAATAACTCTAAATCCATGAAGCAACCAAGTAATATTCATGTGGTGTCTACTGAGGATGTAATAGATGAGGCAGTGGCAAGTGTGAGCCATTTAATGCGCAAGAATGAACCCCTTGAATCTGTACTTGCCAATTATGATGAATTAAAAGTTCAAGGCTATGAGGAAGTGGTAGCTTCCTTATCAGGGTTAAGAGTATATTCAAGGAATCCAATCAAGTTGGATATCGACCTAAAGAATATAGAAAGTCCTTCTGCAAAGCCATCAACAGAAGAACCACCGAATCTAGAGTTAAAAGCCCTACCCTCTCATATCAAATATGCCTTCTTAGGAGCCAATAATATGTTACCAGTGATTATTACAGCCAATTTGCTTTAAAGGTAGGTGAAATTGCTTATTGAGGTACTACAGAAGCATATAAAAGCTATTGGATGGACAATAACCGATATAGAAGGAATTCCTCGTGGCATCTGTACTCACAAGATTCGGCTCGACTGTGAATGTAAACAGAGTGTGGCACATCAATGGAGATTGAACCCTCCAATGCAAGAGGTGGTGATAAAGGAGATCATTAAGTGGCTAGATGTAGGAGTAATCTACCCATTGTAGATAGTAAGTAGGTAAGTCCGGTGCAATGTGTACCAAAAAAAGGAGGTTTAACCGTAGTCCCAAATGCAAAATGAGAACTTATGCGGACCAGACCAGTGACTGGGTGGAGAGTATGCATGGACTATCAAAAGCTTAACTCATGGACCGAGAAAGACCATTTTCCAATGCCTTTTATGGACCAGATTCTTGACTAATTATCAGAAAGAGGGTGGTATTGTTTTTTGGATGGGTACTCCGGTTAAAATCAAATCTTTATTGTGCCGGAAGACTAAGAGAAAACCACTTTTACTTGCCCTTATGGAACATTTGCATTCAAAAGAATGCCATTCGGGCTAAGTAATTCCCCAACAACATTTCAGTGTTGCATGTTGTCTATTTTTATGGATATGGTGAAAGACTCTATAGAGGTATTCATGGACGACTTCTCAGTCATAGGGGATATGTTTGAATAATGCTTGACACACTTAGGGCAGGTACTCCAAAGATGCGTGGAAACAAATATGGTTCTGAATTGAGAGAAATGTCACTTTATGGTGAAAGAAGGTATTGTTCTTCCGCACAAGGTGTCGCAAAAGGGGGTGGAGGTTGACAAGGCAAAAATTTAAGTCATTGAGAAATTTCCCCTGCCATTTAAGTGAAGGGTGTTCTCAGCTTCTTGGGGCATGCAGGGTTCTACTGAAGGTTCATTAAAGACTTCTCAAAGATTGCACACCCATTATGCAAACTCTTAGAGAAGTAAGTGAAATTCTATTTTAATGATGCTTGCATGGCTGCATTTCAGTGTTTGAAAGAGAAACTAGTGTCCACCCCGATCATTATCAACCCTAATTTGTCCGAATCTTTTGAATTAATGTGTGATGCTAGCGGTATGGCATTAGGGGTCGTGTTGGGGAAAAACCACAATAAACTATTTCACCCAATTTATTACGCAAGCAAGAATCTAAATAGTGCCCAAAAAAATTATACGGTCATGGAACAAGAGTTACTTGTAGTGGTCTATGCATTTGAAAAGTTCCAGGCATACTTTCTAGGAACCAAAGTAATCGTACATACTGATCATGCTGCACTCTGTTTCTTGATGACAAAGAAAGATGCAAAACCAAGATTGATAAGGTGGGTGCTACTATTACAAGAATTCGATCTTAAGGTAAAAGATCGAAAAGGATGCAAAAATCAGGTAGCTGATCGCTTCTCAAGGTTGGAAGTAAGGGAAAATGCTGAGCAAGAGGTCGACATAGACAACTCCTTTCCCGATGAACAAGAGTTTGCAATATCTCTCAAACATACACCATGGTATGCAGATTTTGCAAATTACATTGTGTGTGGGCTAATACCGGATAAGTTGACCTTTTACTAGCAGAAGAGGTTCATGTTCAATGTTAAAAAGTACTTTTGTGATGAACCATACTTGTTTCGAGAGTGTGCTGACCATGTCATTAGGAGGTATGTTGCGGAAAAAAAAGCAGTAGAAATTCTCCATGCTTCTCATACATCTCCAGTGGGAGGTCACCATAGTGGTATTCGCACCGCCGCTAAAGTTCTCCAGATTGGATATTACTGGCCGTCCCTCTACAAGGATGCACATGAGTTTGCAAAGAAATGCTCTCAATGTCAACAACAAGGCGGAGAGTCTAGAAGACACGAATTACCTCTCAATCCTATTTTAGAGGTTGAGTTATTCGATGTATGGGGGATCTATTTCATGGGCCCATTTGTGAGCTCATTTGGAAATAAATATATCTTGGTGGCTGTAGATTATGTTTCCAAATGGGTGAAAGCCTTCGCACTTCCAAACAACGAAGGAAAAAGTGTTGTCCAATTTCTGAAACTCTACATCTCGGCAAGATTTGGCACTCCGAGGGAAATCATTAGCGATGGGGGGTCCCACTTTTGCAATAGGTGGTTTTCAATGGCACTGAGCAAATATGGGGTGAAACACAAAGTAGCAACCCCATATCATCCCCAAACAAGTGGCCAAGTTGAAGTGTCAAAAATGGAAATCAAAAGCATTTTGGCAAAGACAGTTAATGACAACAGAACTGACTGGTCTAGGAAACTCGATGATGCACTATGGGCATATCAGACCGCTTACAAAACACCTATTTGTATGTCTCCATATCAGTTGGTTTATGGTAAGGATTGCCATTTGCCCGTCGAGTTAGAACACAAAGCATTGTGGGCATTGAAAGCTTTAAATTTGGACTGGTCAAAAACTTCAAGGGAGAGGGTAGAGTAGTTGAATGAACTTGATGAATTTAGAATCAGATCGTATGAATGTTCATCCATCTACAAAGAAAAGATGAAAAAATGGCATGATGCTCAGATACTCAAGTGGGACTTTAATGTAGGAGATTGGGTTTCGTTGTACAACTCTCGACTTAGACTCTTTCCCGAAAAGCTCAAATCCAAATGGTCTGGACCTTTTAGAGTAATGCGAGTGTTCACCAATGGTGCCATAGAAGTTGAAGATTAGGAAGGACCTCCATTTAAAGTAAACGGTGAATCTCTAAAATTATATTTTGGGGATTATCAAGAGATTTCTTTGGTTGAGGTGGTGTATTTGGAAGATACCTGAAGGCGCTGTTGTGTCATGCCGCGACGTTAACTAAGGCGTTGTTTGGGAGGCAACCCAAAAACCTTTTCATAAATAAAAAAATAATGGTGTATTGTTTGTACAAGTTAAAGTATGAGAAGTGTTCGAAAAAGGGAGGGATGGCAAGCAATAGATCCAGTTGGCGAGTTGCCAAAGGGGTCGGTGAATTCGACCTTGTCCACCATTTGACTCAAGACATCATCAATATTGGAGTGTGTAAAACTCGGTGAGCTTTGGAAGTTATTGGCGAGTCGCCGACCATGTCGGCGATTACGATGGAAACCGCCATTTTGACCCCTCCTAAACCAGAGGTCCTGTAAATTTTAGTGAAAAAGCTAAACAGTCGGCATTCCGCCGAGTGAGTAGGTGAGCTTGACTAATATCGCCGAATGGGCAAAAACAGTTTAAACGTTTCAACTTCATTCACTCTCCCTCAATTTTTATCTGTCCTAACTCACACTCGCACACTATTTCCTTTTTTGCATTTTTAGAATATTTTTTAGTGTTGATTTGTGCTCGGAGTTGGATTACATTGCCACCTAGCATTTCAATCTTCTTTTAATTGGCACCAAAGGTTGGTTCCCATGCCCTAAGCTTCTTGTATTCAAATTTGTACTCAAATGAAATGGCATTAGGATATTCTGTGTTAATTGCATTTGAGGATGAATTACTTTTATTGGTGAGGTGAGGCCCACCTTTTGTGTGCTACTTTTTTTCGTGTTTTGTGTATATATTTGGGCCGTTCCTATTATTAAAATTTTGTTAAATACTTCTTTCTATGTATGTTTGAGCTTATGGCACCTTTTATTTTAAATTGCAAAACGATTTTGTCCCTTCCAATTTTTTTTTGAATATTTTGAACATTTTTGCCACCTCTTATGTGTTGAATGTGGCTGTTCTTTTGAAAAAATTTGAGTGTCGGTTCCAATCAATATCGATGACTTGAATAGTGCTCTCAATCGAACAAACAAGAATGCACGGCTACGATGAGACCAAATGAAGTTTCATAGACAATATGTGAAGTCTTTGCATCTCGTTATGACTAGCCTATTATCGAATTGAGTCTCTTGTGATGACCATTGCACATTAGCGAAAGTGTACAGTCTTGTTTGACCTATAATGTCAATGCTTAGTGTGATGAGCTTACCTGTGAACTATGTATGATAGATCCTAGAATTTACCCCGTTGGTTTGGTCAACTGAGTGATGCTATCTCTTGATATGATCTTAGGCAACTTCTACGAGTGTAAGCCAATTTGACGTATACCTCTTTTGTGACCTACCTTGTGAGCGTGTGATTCTCTCTTGAACACCCTTTGAGCCTTACCCTTATTTGAAAGAAACTTGATAAAAAGAATGACCTTTTTTTATCCATCACCCATAATCCTCATGAAGTTGTGGTTAGTTGAATAGCCAACTTAGGCCAAAAGCCTAAGTTTGGGGTGTGGTGAAAAGGTAGGGGAAAGTCGAGAAGTGCAAGAAAAGTCTCCTCTTACCCATGGTTTTGAGAAAAAATTGGAACCCCTCCATATATAAAAAGAAAAGAAGAAAAGACAGAAAAGAAAAAGAAAAAGAATGAAAAAGAAAGTTGTGGAATAAAGTACAAAAGAGATGGGGTTCCCAAATAATCCATAGAAAGTGAATAATCGGATGACTTATGAGCACTAAAGAGAATGATGAAGGAAAATGAAAGGAAGTGTTGTGAGCACCACATTTCGTGAGGATGAAAGTCACTGAGCTAGATGACCATACCTTTACACTCAGCCCCATTGCAATCCTTGAAAAGACCTCTTTGATCTTGAGTGAGCTTAAACAAATGTTGATTGGAAAATACGGGCAAACCTATGGGTCCAATTATGCATTATGTTCTTCTTTGCGAGTGTGAGCGTTGCATCTGATTCCAAAGCTTTAAAATGTGAAACCATTGTGTGAATATGGAATCATTCTTTGTGTGAGGGCATTTGAACACTATAGTTGAGCTTGAACTTGCATTTGAAGCAAGTATTGTGAGCATGAGATTCGTTGATATTGATGAATCACAACTTGAATCTTTGAGTGCACATATGATCTTTGCATAAGTAAATTGAGTCTTGTTGTGTGCATTCATGATTGAGTCTTGTATAGCATTTTTCGAGACACCCTTTTTGAATGGCTGAACTTCAGTTTGCTTGAGGACAAACAAAAGTTTAAGTTGGGGGTGTTGATGAGTCCACAAATTGAACTCATTTAGGGCTATATTTTAGTAGAAATTGTGTCCTCAAATGTTTATTTTATCTCAATATCTGATGAAAACCCTTAAGTTTTAGGTATTTGAAGTTTGAAGGAAAGCATGGACACTACGTTGCAAAATGGAACAAAGAAACGAAGGCCTGAGGATCACCGAGTCCACTTGGCGAGTCGCCGAAGGATCTTACTTTGCCTTTTGTTCCAGTGTGCTAAGCCTTGAAGGAAAGGATCATGTCGGCGGAAAAAGGGAGCAGTCGACGCATCTCCAAGAAGTTCCATGAAGCAGTACCATGTCACCCAATGACCCAGAGCACGACGATGTTGAGGGCTGGTGCAAGACGGTGATGAACTACACCAAAGGGCGACTCGCTGAGTTGATCTGCGATTCCGACTAACAACGCCGAATGATCCGCTGCAGCACAAATCTGTGAACATTATAAATACTAGTTAGAGTTGTAGTTTTAAGTGCGGAACAATTATTATAATTTTCAGTTAAAGTCGAACAATTATTATAATTTTCATATAGAATAGTACTTTTTAGTATTTTTGCTCTAAGCTTGAGAGGGTTTTGATGACTTGAAGAAAAAGAGGGGTTCATCTCCAAGGATTTGGACTTGGGTCTCTTGGATTCTTCATTCTTGGCCTGTCAACAGACCTAAATTTTCATACCCATTTGAATGCAAGCTCATTTAGGTATAAATTTCTATTTCTTGATGTGTGGCTCAAAACCCCAATTCTCTTGGGACGATCCCAACCCTTGGTTGGGTTACTAAACTAATGTACAATCATAGACACTTACATCAGAAGTTTTGTCTTGATTACGCAAACATCATCAACTTAAAGGTGTCGCTCAAATTTGGGTCAATCAAAGGAAAGAAGGGAGACTGAAAGATGCAGTTTCTCTTCATTTGGAGAAGTTTAAGACCGCTTTTCTTGTTATGTTTTTTCCCCTTGATATGAGGGAAGCACATGTGCTTGAGTTTATCAAACTTCGTCAAGGAAGTATGAGTGTCAGGGAATACGCTTTGAAGTTCACACAATTGTCTAAGTATGCTCCAACAATGGTTGCCGATCCTAGGGTAAGTAAGAGTTAGTTCATTTCGAGTGTGTCCATAATGGTGATTAAATAGTTTCGTACCGCCATGCTCATTAATGAAATGGACATATGTCATCTTATGGTACAATCTCAACAGATCGAAGATGAAAAACACAAGAAAAATCTAAGGAGACAAAGTGGGCTTAAATCGGTGACGGTAGTTTCTCTCATGCAAGGTCCGAGGGACATGGTCATCCTAGGTTTTGACAAAAGTTTTCTAGTCAAGGTTCCTCCAATGCTCCTCCTAAGTTCAACAAAGAAAGGGTGTCTAACCCTAAGCCTCAAGGAGGTAATGGTAGTGGATCTTCATTGCACATGTCTACTTGTACTAGGTGTGGAAATAAGCACAAGGGTAAGTTCCTAGCCGGCACGGATGGTTGCTTCAGTTGTGGAAAAAGTGGTCATAATGTGAGGGATTGCCCAATGCTTACGGATAAAGGAGAAGAGGGAAAGCAAGCTCCTCCTAGTGGTTCGGGTTCTAATGCTCCCAAGCAAAATTGATTCTATGCACGTCAGACTCATGGAGAACAAGAGGGTTTTCCGAATGTTGTTACCGGTATGTTGAAAGTTTTCTAACTTGAGGTTTATGTTTTACTTGATCCCGATGCTACCATGTCTTTTGTGATGCCATATGTTGCTATGATGTTTGATGTACTTCCTAATGTGTTGCTAGATCCTTTTTTTGTCTCTACTCCTATTGGTGATTCTATTGTGGCTAAGAGGGTCTATAGAAAGTGTCATGTTTCCTTGTCCTATTGAGTTAATCTTGTTGACTTGGTAGAGCTTGATATGCTAGATTTTGATGTTATCCTTGGTATGGATTGACTGCACTCATGTTATGCTTCTATTGATTGTAGAACTCGTGTAGTCAAGTTTCAGTTTCCGAATAAGCCTGTCATAGAGTGGAAATGGGGAAATTCTATGCCTAAGAGTTAGTTTGTCTCTCGTCTTAAAACTAGAAAGCTGATTTCTAAGGGTTGCATTTATCATTTAGTTAGGGTGAGGGATGTGGATTCCGAAACCCCTACTCTTAAGTCGGTCCCCGTTGTTAATGAGTTTCCAGAAGTTTGCGATGCGCCAAGGGCCAAACCTCAGAGAAGTTTGCCAGGCACACTTCCTGGCGTGGCGCGAAGCCCCACGAAGATTCTGACTTTTTCATCAAAAATTATATTAAATAAGATTCCTAGTTGAAGTAAAATGTGGTTCTAATTTTCCTAACATCTATAATTAGACCCTTAGGGTCACATTGGAGGAGTTCGACAATATTTTGGTGTGCAAGAGAAAGTTCCATTGTTTGTAATAGGTTTTACTTTTATAACTCTTCTATTTTCTGGAAATCGCATGAACAATTATATTTTGTGGTTCTCTAATAGCATGAGTGGCTAAACGCCCTAGTTCTGAGGCTGTAGCTACGAATTGAATGCTGATTATTTAAGGTTCTTGAATTAATTCTTGGTTATCAATATAAGTTACTTCTATATACGTGTTTTAGTATTTTATGCTTACACACCATAAGATAAATCTATTGTCTATTCTTAAAATCGAGAGAGAAGATGGTAGATAGACTAGCGAATATATAAAGCTCGATCATTCATTATGAGTTGATGTGTGTTCAAGAGTGATGCCCGGACAAACAAATTGCTTGGTTACAAAATAGGATGAAATATAAATGCTCGTCAGTTAGGCCTGCTATCCCCGCTCAACAATGTAGTTAGACAACTAACTAGAGTAGGCGATTAGAGGTCAAGAGACCCGACTCATACAATTAACCCTGTAAATCAGTAACTTGACAACTAAAATTAGTTCTTTGCCAAAAATATGATACATGAGATCCAATACATGATGCAGCCCTGGAATTGTCTTTTACTTGCTTGAAATATCATCTTAAAGTCGTTCGCAATTGGTTACTTTTATTTATTGTATAATTCATAGTAGTAGTTAATAATCATCTAACTCTTTTAAATGGTAAGTTTTGTTGATTGTATAGTTAAGTGTTAAATATAAGTTAATCATAAGTCCCTTGGGAATGATAACTCGTTTCTCGGAGAAACTATATTACTTGAGCGGCCACGTACACTTGCGTGTATATTAGGGAGCAACAGCGGAATTTGTGACTAAGTGTCCAAATTGTTAACAAGTGAAAGTTGAGCATAAAATACCGAGAGGTTTGTCCCAAGACATTAGCATTCCTAATGGGAAGTAGGAAGATTTGAGCATGGACATTATTGTTGGTTTGCCTCGCACCCAGCAAAAACATGACTCAATTTGGGTTATAGTAGATCGGATGACGAAATCGGCTCATATTATTCCCGTCAAAGGTTTCTTATTCGACGGAGGAATATGCTAAGTTGTACTTAAAAAAATGGTAAAGTTGCATGCACTGCGTTTGTCCATCATTTTCGATCGTGGTACCCAATTCACTTCTCAGTTTTGGAAATCTTTCCAAAAGGGTCTTGGTACTCGTGTTAAGCTTAGTATGGACTTTCATCCTCAAACCAATGGGCAAGTGGAGTGTACTATCCAAACTTTGGAAGACATGTTAAGAGATTGTGTGATCGATTTTAAGTGTAATTGGGATGACCATTTTCCATTGATTGAGTTTGCTTATAAAAATATCTATCACTCCAGTATTGATATGGCTCCATTTGAGGCATTATATGGTAAGAGGTGTAGATTTCCTATAGGTTGGTTTGAGGTGGGTGCAGTGGACCTAATAGTTCACGAGTTGGTACATGATGCCATGGAAAAAGTTTAAATTATTAGAGAGAGGTTGAGAACGACTCAAAGTTGGAAAAAGTCATATGCCGATGTAAGAAGAAGATATCTTGAGTTTGATGTCCATGATTGTGTTTACTTGAAAATTTCACCCATGAAGGGTGTAATGAGGTTTGGTAAGAAAGGGAATCTTAGTCCTTGTTGTGTAGGTCCATATCATATTTGGAGACTTATTGGTAAGGTTGCTTATGAACTAGAATTGCCTAATGAGTTGGCATCGGTGCATCCAGTTTTTCATGTCTCTATGTTGAAGAAATGTTTATGTGATCCGACATCCATAGTTCCCTTAGAAGGTTTGGGAGTTGAGGAGAATCTTTCTTATGAATAAGTTTTGGTTGAGATTTTAGACTGTTAAGTCAAGAAATTGAGAACTAAAGAAGTAGCCTCCGTGAAAGTGTTGTGGAGGAATTAGTTAGTTGAGGGTGCTACTTCGGAGGCCGAGGCCAATATGATGACCCGATAACCTCATCTCTTTCCTTCTACTCCTACTCTAGCTTGAGGTAATAAGTTCCTCATGGTTTGTTCCTTGTTTTGGAGTCAACTGTCTTAAATGTTTCCATGATTTCCTTACTATACATGATTGATGAAAAGTTCAAGTTTTGAGAAAATGTGTCAATTTGATTGAGTTCTACATGTTTATGTGTATTTGAGTATGAATTGCATATATGATATGATGATATGATTATGTTTTTAGCTTGGAGTTGATGTTTCCTCCTCAGATGTTAGCTTGGAGTTGATGTTTCATCCTCGAGTATGTGTATTGCATGGATGATGGGCTTATAGATTTAGTCCCATCCCTCTCATGATGTTTTCATTTCGTCCTAGCTTGGAGTCGATGTTTCCTCCATGGTTATATGCATGTAGATGAAGTCGCGTTGATAGTTGAGTTGTTAGTTCATCTCATACACTTTTCGTACTAGCTTGAATCTCATTCGAGGACAAATGATCCTAAGGGGGAGATATTGTAACACCCCGAATTTGAGAAGGCACTACAAAAAAAAGAAAAAAGACATTTCCCAACAATATTTTTTGTTGCCATATATTTAATGTTGTTGCCAAAAGTACTTTTGGCAACAATATAAAAGTTGCTGCAATAAATGCCGATGGTAAAAGCTTTTGCAACAACAAAATATATTTTTACCAAAAGATGATTTAACGCAACAAGAAAACTTGTTGCCATGATTTGTATAGTTGTTACTTATAAAAAATTTCGCTACAAAATCTAATGTTGCCACAAATTAAAATGTTTACCCACAATATTAGTTGTTGAAAATAATTGGCAAAAAATTAGTTATTAATCTATTAGAAAGGTTTTTAGCAACAATAATTTTTATTGCAATAAAACAAATATTTTCTATACACCTTTAGCAACAATATTTTAGTAGCTGCTATATACACAATGCACATTTTTTTTAAAAAAACTACACAAATATTTAAATAAAAAATTATACAAATTTGCAAAGGTGAATACATAAGAATGCTGATACACTAGATATTTACTACTTCCAAAAAACTAAATACGGCATATCTTTACTTATTGTCAAAAATATATATTTGAAAATTTTCGCCACCTGATACGCTCAAATTACACCTTCTTTCAGAAGCATAAGCGATTGTTATCAAGTAAAGAACCTAACTTGTAGGTTGAGATCGATCCCACGAGGAAAATGGTTTAGACTTTACTTTTAACCAACAAATATATTCGATTAGTCAAATTATTTCCAGAAACAAGTAATAAAAAGGGGGGGTTTGTGCTTGTGTGAAACAAATAGTAAGAACTTAAGAAGTAATCAATAATTAAACTCAACTTTGGTTGTTATCAAGATAAGAGAAATAACTAGGGTCTACGTGTTTCCCATAATCTCATAACGCATTAATCCTAGTAATAGCAATCCTTTTCTAGTGTATTACATGCAAAGTGATAAGTTAGGTATCTCTAAATCTTTGGTCCGACATCTAGAGAATTTCACCCCGCACCTTGGTCCGGCTACGTGTGTATAATTTACTAACCCTTACCTTTACCTCATATTAGACATCATAATCGATGTTTGGCTTAGTTATTACTTCGCACCAATCGACACTAGCCTATTAGATAGTATCACACTAAATCTATGTTGATAATTCTTTTCTTGTTAATTACCTCCTTGGTCCG
>NC_064291.1:23037513-23046994 GCF_019186545.1 Solanum stenotomum
GAATAGTAAACCCAGAAAATTAACTTGAATTGCAAAGCCAAAATCTTCAAAACGAACTTGGGAAATCAATAATTGCTAGGGTTGCAAATTAATCTCCAAAGTTACAAAGCAAAAATAGAATAATAGTGTCTAACCCCCAAAAACGAGGTTTACATGTCCTATTTATAGAAAACAAATCCTAAATAAAAAAGGAAACAAATTAAGGAAAGTTTTGTTCAGGTACGCGTCTTCGATCCACGAGACTGACTTACGGACCGTCGATGGATCTAAGGTCCGTAAGTCCCTTCCGTCACTCGGGACTTAGAAAATATTTCAGCATCCAACAATCAGCTTCTCTGAAGCAAACGACGGACCAGCAGCACGGACCGTAGATCGACCTACGGTCCGTCAATGCCTTCCGTAGCTCCATACTTAGCATCTTCCAGAAATCAGGTACTAGAACCCTCGCAGTCTCACTCTACGGATCAACAGTACGGTCTGTAGATCCATCTACGGACCGTCAATGGGCACTATGGTTCCACCCTTGGTCAGATTTCCCTGATTTGTCATCAACACATTCCTGCTGATCTACGGTCATCACCTACGGACCGTGAATGGACCTACGGTCCGTAGATGACCTCCGTGGAGGCCTTTTTCTGCATTTCCTTCAGCTGTCTCTAAACTTCCGCGCCTGAACACCTTTCCTGCAAAACATGATAAAATACATAAAAAACCAATATAAAAAGGCCCTAGACACACACAACTTGTAAGTGAAATATATTAGAAATACCGTAAACTCACGGTATATCAACACCCTCAACTTAAATTCGTTGTTTGTCCTCAAGCGACGCACTAGAAGTCTAAACGACACTTGTATAGAAGCAAGCATTTCTAACTCAAGCAATCACATGGCTCTCTACCTCCTTATTGTTCGGGTGCACATTCGTGTTCTTCGACTCGATAAGCCAACTCATGTGGATCCCATCATGACACAGACCAACCAACTGACACACAACAGACACCTTCTCACTGTCACCCAGATACCAACTTTCCAACAATGGAACTAGTGCCCTTACTTCAAACGAAATCCTCTTTTAGCAAAAAAAAATTGATTTCATTCATGGTACAAGGGTTTATTCAACACTCACGCTCAGAAGTAATTTCAAATACAGTTCGTGCTTACTGCCATAAGCTTGCCCTTATTTTCACTGCTCAGACTTTTCAGACTAGACTCCTGGATCACTAAAGGACTTTATTGGCTTGTAACGTAGGCTCAAGGTCAGGTGTGGTACATTTTGGGTACTGTTTAGTGACTTTCTGCCCTCCTTGTCATTACACTAGGCTTTTAACCTCTTTTTGCCCTACTTTTGTCATATTATTGCTTTATCGCTTTCCCTTGATTTTCTTCAACCACGGAAGTGACTTTAAACTTTGTAGCTCAATACCTTTTTATTTAATTTCTCCTTTCTCTTTGAATAATTCACATCCTTTCCTTATGTTCCCCCCAAATTTTTTTATTTTTTATTTTTATTTTGTTTATTTATTTATTTATTTTATTTTCACTCTCTTCATCCCCATTTTTCTTTCAGTTTCCTCTTTCATAGCCACCCTCAACTTATGAATTTTCCGTTAGTTGAGGTTCACAATACCCGATGTCAAGTCAGGGCCAATGTTGAAGTTACTTTTTACATTAGCCACCCTCAACTTAGGCTTTTGGCCTAAGTCAAAGTGCACATGTCCAAAGAGGGACCGGGGCCAACATAGTAGATTATGGGAAGGTGAGTTCGGGGTTTTAGAAAGAAATGGTTTATTTTTAGGCTCAAAGTTGGATCAAAGGGAACAGTTATTTCATTTGGTTGAATCCTTCTAGGCAATTTATGGGTTTTTCAGAACAACGGCCTATGATCACTTCCTATCCTCTAGATTGAATTGTCTTAGCAGGACTAACCGGGCAAGTTCTAGTTTCGCACAAAACTGTTTGAACCATCAATGATTCTCACCCACTCTTGGCACAAGTTTCATTATCAGATTATCAGACTACCCAGTTCAAGTTTTAGGTTCAATCTTGCAATCAAGTCGATTGTTACTATGTCATACTCAGAGCCAACACAATCAACAACTCGTAGCCTACTTCTAGCATACAACCCAGAATCTGACGGGTATCATTTTTCCTAAGCCATCATGCTTTGTTCTGCATCATGCTTCTACACATACAATCCTAAGACATGCCGGTTCAACAAAAATTTAAATAGTCTCTTGGGGTAAAAGAACACAGGCAAGAAAACCCCAAGAGAGGATACATGAGTTGGGTTACTCAGGCTTCACCCTATCACTCACGATCCATTTACCCCACCCGCAACAAAAATAGATGCAATTGCCCACAATGCATACATAGACAGTAAAAGTGAATGGATTTGAGTGAAGCAAACCTGTGGCGCAAAGCGCCGGTGAATCATCAACAAGCAGGGGGATCCGGTTTCCCGAAGCCCTCTGGAACATCAGTGGGGGCACCCTCAGTAGTGCCTACCTCAGCACTCCCAGCACCCTCAGTAGTTCGCTCTATCAAATGCTCCGCACCATCAGTGGTGCTCGCGACGCCTCTCAAAATAGGCTGATCCTGTGCAACCGGGGCAGAGCTCGATGCCCCTGCAGCTCTCTCACGCACCCTCTGCTGGCGCAACTCTTCATCTACAATCGAGGCCCTTCTAGCCTCCTTCTCCTGCCGACGCTGTCTTTTCTGCGCTTTCTCTTTCTCCGTACGATGAGAGCGGTGCCGCTTGCTCTTGGCATGTGTCGGTGCAGGCCCCTCCTCGGCGATGCCACTGAATAGGGCATCGAGCACTGTATCATCAGCCAGTGCAGTCGGGGCAGCCTGAGTCTCAACTGAAGGTGCAGCAAGAATGGCATCCACATCAGTCCGGAGGCTGGCTATGTCAACCTGCAAAGCAAATAAGTCTATGGCCGGAACTGATCGCTCGAGGACTCGCAACTCAAAGGCGTCAAGCCGCTTATTAACCGCCAGGACCTTACGGTCCATCATCCCCTCCATCCGGCGCTCCAATCTAGCCTCGGACTCGGCAATTGACTTTTGCATCCAAGGCTGGATGTGATGTAGCAGTGTGGCCATCTGTGCCTCTAACTTTTGTACTTTGGCTATCGGGACAACCGTCGCTCCTAACGGTGGTGTGGACCGAGAAGAACTAGGAGTAACACTCGCTGCTTGAGAAGAGGAGCCTGGGACAGTGTCGGTGTGGTCTAGGATAATGGGGTCACCGCCCTGTGCCTGCCCCACAGTGTTTGCAAGATCGGAGCCTAGAGGGGGTACCTCAATCTGGGGCACTCTGCGAGGTGCTGCCACATTCGCGTCATCCCTAATAAGGCCGATGTCCAATGCCCCTGTAGGGTGGACTAGCCTGTCACAATGCCAGATCGGCACTCCAGAGTCCCTGCACAAGTGAAATATCAGACAGGGGAAAGGGTAAGTAGTGGACGTCCTGAAAGCTCTCTCGTGGATCTCTGCCAGCAACATTCGGGCAAAGTCGATCTCTACTCCCGCCACCAATGCAGCCATCATCACCGATCTGTCCCAATTGACCTGATTGTCAGCTTTTGTGGGCGACACTCTGTTGCGTACCAACAGCCAGAAGAATTTTGCTACGAAGTTCAATGTGGCCTTCCGGATGCCCAACCATGGAGTAGCGACCCATTCTGCTCGCTCGCCATCTGCAGCAATGTACCTGGCCAGCCATAGTATCACAGCTTCTCGCTGCTCAGCATTCCTCTGGAAAGTGCCACTCCGCACGATGTCCCAGCGGTAATCAAATTCTGACGTGTTAGGAGACCAAGAGTGGCCCGTGGTAGGACCATAGAGAACACGGCTAATGGTGGCGGGTGATATGTCTATCGGACACCCTCGAACCAAGGTGGAAATGAGCGGGGCCTGAGCTAGTGGCTTTGACCTCTTGGAAATGAACCCGCGGAGAGTGGCAGCAACGAAGCATAGAACTCCCGGACAATCTCCTCGCTATACGTCCCTGGGTCTCGAGCTATCCAGTCACACTTGTGAAGTTTGAACAGCCGGTGAATATCTGGCACAGTATGCAAGCTTCCCGTGAGGACTCTGCTCTCCTCTTGAATTAAGCGGGCCATTTTTTGTTTGTCATTCACCATCCTTGCAACCCTGTAGATTTTCCATTGACCCTCGACACACCACCTATTTAGCTCCCCTGCTACCAGAGCGGGTTCATCATTCCTTGGTGCAGGAATGGCCTCTGAACTAGTTCCCTCATCAGATGAGGCCGCTTAGTCATTTTCTCCAGACCCTGTGGACGATTTGGCGTTGGACCCTGTAGCATGGGCAGACTCTGATTGTGATGATTGGGAGCCTAAGGCATGGGTAGACTCGGATCCGGACATAGGTCCCTCCGAACTGGAAGCAGCCCCAGTTGGTGACCCGATCAGTGTGTGCTCCTCATCAGACTGGGAGACAGTGACTACGTCAGGGATCACCTTTCGGGGGGTGCTCCTGGGTGCTGCGCGAGAGGCCCTAGGGTTGAGAGACACATATGCGGGGTCAGAGTCGTTTTCGGTGTCCTCATCAATCAACCAGAAGCTAGGGGCAACCGATTTAGACTTGCCCCGTTTCGAGTAGGTGACCATCTTCTTGGGTGCCATCGTACCTGTAGGAACGTCATTAGTGCCAAAACTAACCATATGCGGCAAAAGAACTTATTTAGAGTTGGTAACGACCCACACTAAGTCCACAAGAAAAAATATGACAGATGCTATAGAAGTCATCCACGGAGGAGACCTACGGTCCGTAGACTGATCTACGGTCCGTGGATCTCTTCCGTGGATCAGGGTGCCTGAAATATAGGTCGTAGATGAAAACCACGGAAGTGCAGAACGGTCCGTAAATGGATCTACGGACCGTAGTCCACATCCGTGGTTTTACACTTGGTGAAAATTTGCAGGTGCATCAAATGACGAACCCCATCTACGGTCCGTAGACGGGGTATCGTGGAAGAAATCAGTGCCAGGTATCATACATTTTTGGTATTTGGTTTCAACATTAACACAACCTAGTCAAGCATATACACAATTTAAATATGCTAGTTCGTCATTCTTAAGATTCCTACCGATTATTATGCCCAACAATTTAGACTAGATGTGGAACCCTAAGTCGAAACTAGCATATAGTATTTACGATCACATAAACTCACATCACAATTAATGCTATACAATCACTATCTATCATTCCAAGGGCATTGTACTAGTCAAGTTTATCATGCAATATCATCTAACAATTACCCAAGGTCAAGACCCACTCCCGACCTTCTATATTCAATCTATGAATTGAAATTCAAAGTGAAGAGAAAGTCTATTACCTTACAAGCAACAAGGAGTGGGGTGATTGCGTGATGGTACTATGATTTAGCAAGACCAAGGAGTCACCATTTCGTCACTGACCAAACACCGGACCCTTGTTATTAGATTATGGAGTGGTTTGATTATGGTATGAAAAGGGTTTTGGAATATATGGAAGGGAGGATATTATGTAGTGGTTATGGAGTGATTTGGGGAGTTTAAAGAATGGGTGAAACGGTTGTGGGAGCAATGGAGGGAAAGGAAATGATTTGAAACAATGGGGGTTTTAAGTAATGGGGATCCGGGTCGGGTCAGTCAACTGTAGGGTGTGGACTCACGAGACCCGATCTACGGACCGTGAGTCGATCTACGGTCCATAGATCAGGACCGTAGATCACAATTATACTAGGACAATGTTAGGGACTTACCTGGGATCTACGGATACCATTGACGGTCCGTGGATCAATCGACGGACAGTCGATGGGGTCCGTAGACCTCTGCACCAGACCATTTTCTGCAGATTTCTTGCGTGGTGTACCTGCACATGAAGCAACCAATAGGCTATTTTTTTTACATTTTCTGGACACTTTTTTTAGACATGGACCCTATATTACTTCTAGCCAACATTAAGAACTAAAATACTGAAACCCCTACCTACATTGATACAAAAACGCAGGTAATCAAAGAAAGCTAAACTACATAATGTAAAACAAAACCCTATTGTTGGCTAGATTTTACATCTTGGGTTGCCTCCCAAGTAGCGCTTGATTTAACATCGCGGCACGAAGCAGGTATCTTGATTATTCAGACTTCATCAAGATTGCAGGCCTCAATCACTTCTTGCACAGTTTCAGCATTTCCCAGATAGATCTTTATCCTTTGCCCGTTCACCACAAACCTTGTTCCATCCTTATTTTCAAGCTCAACCGCTCCATGCGAGAGCACTTTTGTGAGCAAAAATGGCCCAGTCCACTTGGACTTGAGTTTGCCTGGAAACAAGCGCAACCTAGAGTTGAATAGCAGCACACGATCGTCAACCACAAATTCTCGCTTTTCAATTCTTTGATCATGATACCTCTTCATCTTCTCTTTGTATAAGGCTGAACTTTCATAAGCTTTTAGGCGAAACTCATCAAGCACGTTCAAGTCGTTCATCCTTTGATTAGATGCAGTGCCCCAATCCAAATTTAACTTCTTCATTGCCCACATAGCTTTGTGCTCTAACTCTACTGGTAAATGACAAGACTTCCCATATACAAGTTGGTAAGGCGACATACCTATGGGGGTCTTGTACGCAATGCGATTTGCCCATAGAGCATCATCAAGCTTCCTTGACCAATCAGTTCGATTGGCGTTCACAGTCTTCGCCAATATCTGCTTTATTTCTCTGTTGGACACCTCAACTTGACCGCTAGTCTGTGGATGATAAGGAGTGGCTACATTATGACGGACACCATATTTCTCAAGTAGTGTTTTGAACAACTTGTTACAAAAGTGAGAGCCTCCATCGCTAATAACAGCCCTTGGTGTACCAAATCTGGAGAAGATATTCTTTTTCAAGAATGCGGTGACACTTTTACCTTCGTTGTTGGGGAGTGCTACTGCTTCCACCCACTTCGATACATAATCAACCGCGACCAGAATATACTTCATCCCATATGAACTCACAAATGGGCCCATGAAATCAATGCCCCATACATCAAACAATTCGATCACCAATATGGGATTCATAGGGAGCTCTTGCCTCTTTGAAATCCCTCCATCTCTTTGGCACCGATCACAAGACTTGGCGAAATCATGAGCATCTTGGTGGATGGTAGGCCAATAGTACCCACACTGCAAAATCTTATGTGCAGTCCGAATACCACTATGATGCCCACCAACGGGTGATGAATGGCATGCTTCAAGTACACTCAGCATTTCAACCTCAGGCACACAGCGACGAATAATCCCATCAGCACAACTACGATACAAATAAGGTTCATCCCAAAAGAATTTCTTCACATCATGCATAAATTTCTTTCTTTGGTGAAAAGACAAATCGGGTGGCACAATGTCGCTTGCCAAATAATTAGCAAAGTCTGCGAACCAAGGAATCAAATCATTAGAAGCAGCCAATACCTGTTCATCTGGAAACGCATCATTAATTTCAGCCCTATCTCCAAGTTTTAGCATGGCCTCTTCCTCTAATCTGGACAAGTGGTCGGCAACTTGATTTTCGGTTCCCTTTCTATCTTTTACCACAAAATCAAACTCTTGCAGCAACAATACCCATCTGATCAATCGTGGTTTTGCATCCTTTTTCGCCATCAAATATCTCAATGCAGAATGGTCAGTATGCACGATGACCTTAGTACCAAGCAAGTAGGAACGAAATTTTGCGAATGCAAAAACCACTGCAAGAAGTTCTTGTTCGGTCACTGTATAATTCTTCTGGGCCACATTCAGAGCTTTGCTAGCATAGTAAATAGGGTGAAGAATTTTCTCACGCCTTTGACCCAATACTACACCAAGCGCCACTCCACTCGCATCACACATTACCTCAAACGGTTGTTCCCAATCTGGTGAAATAATGATAGGTGATGTAACCAACTTTTCCTTCAACTCTCCAAATGCTCTAAGACAAGCATCATCAAAATAGAACTTATTCTCCTTCTCGAGCAGTTTGCACAAGGGATGTGCAATTTTTGAGAAATCTTTGATAAATCTCCTATAGAAACCTGCATGCCCAAGAAAACTTCTAACACCTTGTACAGAGATAGGTGGTGGAAGCTTTTCTATTACCTCGACTTTAGCTCTATCAACCTC
The DNA here is from genome assembly GCF_019186545.1 of Solanum stenotomum. Classification (NCBI taxonomy): domain Eukaryota; kingdom Viridiplantae; phylum Streptophyta; class Magnoliopsida; order Solanales; family Solanaceae; genus Solanum; species Solanum stenotomum. The sequence continues at coordinate 23,045,668 of NC_064291.1, forward strand.
AATACCTTTCTCTGAAATTCGATGACCCAACACTATACCTTCTTTTACCATGAAATGACATTTCTCCCAGTTCAGCACCAAGTTGCAGTCTTCACATCTTTTGAGCACCTCGGCCAGATGTTTTAGACAGTGATCAAACGAATCACCTACCACTGAAAAGTCATCCATGAACACCTCAATAGTGTCCTCCACCATATCAGAAAATATAGACATCATACATCTGTGGAAGGTCGCTGGAGCATTGCACAATCCGAATGCCATTCGTTTGAACGCAAAAGTCCCATATGGGCAAGTGAAGGTGGTCTTCTCTTGGTCTTCTGGAGCTATAGAAATTTGATTGTAGCCCGAATACCCATCAAGAAAACAATACCAACCCTTGCCTGCAAGTCTATCTAACATCTGATCATGAATGGCATAGGGAAGTGGTCTTTCTCAGTCCACGCATTCAACTTCCGGTAATCCATGCAAACTCTCCATCCAGTGACAGGCCTCATTAGAACAAGCTCATTTCTTTCATTTGGAACCACAGTCATACCATCTTTTTTAGGTACACACTGCACAGGACACACCCAATTACTATCTGAGATGGGATAAATAACTCCCGCATCCAGCCACTTGATGATCTCCTTTTTGACTACCTCTTGCATAGGTGGATTTAATCTTCTCTGGTGCTCAACACTGAGCTTATGATCTGGCATGAGTTGGATTTTGTGAGAACAGATACCGGGAGGGATCCCAATAATATCTGCAATAGTCCACCCAATCGCTCGCTTGAACTTCTTTAATATAGTCACCAAACACTCTACTTGCCTTGCATTCAAATCTGCTGCAATGATGACCGGCAAAGTATTCTCTTCGCCTAAATATACATACCTCAAGTGCGGTGGTAGAGCTTTAAGCTCCAATTTCGGTGCCTCCACAATAAATGGTCTTGTGGGTGGGGACTCGCGATTCTTCATGTCTAGCTCATACTTCTTTGGTTTGGATCGGTATTCACACTTATCAAGTGCGGCTACCAACTCATCATATTCTTCAATACCATCACTACCAAAATTAATCATGACTGCTGCTAGTGCCTCAACATCTAATCGCTCTTCAATTTGCACTTCTGACCCACTCTCCACTCTGTAAGTTATAGCAGATACTGTTTGTAGCTCACTATTCTGCTTCATGGATCTACAGATATTGAAAGTTGCTTCTTCATTGTTCAGTCTAAACTTCATCTGTCCCTTTTCCATATCAACTAACGCACGCCCTGTGGCAAGAAATGGTCTCCCAAGGATGATGGGAACCTCAAAATCAACCTCACAGTCAAGGATCACAAAAT
>NC_064291.1:23047688-23060607 GCF_019186545.1 Solanum stenotomum
AGCATATCTTCAATACGCGTCATATTACCTCCAACTTCCCTAGCACCAGATTCCCGATTTTGAGGGGGAACATAGGGTCCAACCCGGTCATTTCTGTTACCATAGTTGTTCCTGTTGTAGTTGTTGTCGCGATTGAAGTTCCCATCTCGGACATAGTGACCCTCTCGGTTGTAATTTCCATAGTTCCGACCTTGGTTCCCTTGACCTTGGCGCCAATTTTCCGTGTTGGATCCTTGGGCATTTGGTCGGAAACCCCCCGTCTGATCGTTCACCGCATAAGTGTCCTCTTCATAGTAACACTCCTCAACTGGTGGTGGAGTTCTAGTTAAGTAATTTACAACATTTACCTTTTATGCTCCTCCACTCACATGCTTCAACACCAACCCCAACTCTGTCCTCATCTGAGCCATCTCCTCACGAATATTATCTGCAGAGTTAACAGTAGCATTATGAACAGCAAACGTGTTTCTCCCAGTATCTGACCTTCTAATGCTCCACACTTTATTGTTGCGAGAGATCCTCTCCAATTTTTCCGCAATCTGTGCGTATGTACAATCACCATATGAACCTCCAGCAATAGTGTCAAGTACTGCTTTATTGTTATCATCCTGTCCTCGATAGAAATATTTCTTCAATGACTCATCGTCAATACGGTGATTTGGAACACTTCTTACGAAAGTAGTGAATCTGTCCTACGAGCTACTCACAGACTCTCCAGGTAATGCCACAAAATTGTTGACCCGATCTTTGTGATTGAGTTTCTTAGATACTGGATAGTACTTTGCTTTAAATACCTCTGCTAGTTGGTCCCATGAGAAAATTGAGTTATAAGAAAGCCCAGTGAACCATACTGCAGCATCACCTGTCAGTGACAGAGGGAACACTAGTAACCCAATGACGTTCATAGCCAAGTCTGGTCTGCCTACACAACTTTTGCAGACCACCCTGAGCTTGGCTAAGTGAGCATGTGGATCCTCTGATGGTGATCCTAAAAATAAGCCTCTTGCTGTAAGCATCTGCATCAAACTACTAGTCACCACAAATGTGTGCCCCGGAGGTAGAAGAGGTAGGACGATGGGTCCATCGGAGTCTGCTATGTCGACGTTGCCCCGATAGTTGTCATGGTGTTGTGGGCCTGGTGGACCATGCACTCTCACTGCATCTCCCAATTGATTTTCATATAGACCCCGATTTTCCCCACCAACTACTCTTGGCTACTGTAACTCAACTGCTTCATCTAGATTTCCTTCGATAGGATGAACTGGGAGTCCTTGATTGTTCATTCTTCTCAAAGTTCTGTTCAACTCTGGATCGTACGGAGTAAGTGGTTCGCCTTGGCTCCGTGTCCTTGGCATACACTAGAGTCGGAACCTAAGAGAGACAAAAACAAAGAAAAAAGTAAAATTAGGAAATATTTGACTAAAGTTCAATATTGTAGTTAAAACTAAATCTAAAAGCCAGATTCCATAGCAGCGGCGCCAAAATTTGATACGCTCAAATTACACCTCCTTTCAGAAGCATAAGCGATCATTATCAAGTAAAGAACCCAACTTGTAGGTTGAGATCGATCCCACGAGGAAATTGGTTTAGACTTTACTTTTAACCAACAATTATATTCGATTAGTCAAATTATTTCCAGAAACAGGTAATAAAAAGGGGGGGTTTGTGCTTGTGTGAAACAAATAGTGAGAACTTAAGAAGTAATCAATAATTAAACTCAACTTTGGTTGTTATCAAGATAAGAGAAATAACTAGGGTATACGTGTTCCCCATAATCTCATAACGCAGTAATCCTAGTAATAGCAATCCTTTTCTAGTGTATTACATGCAAAGTGATAAGTTAGGTATCTCTAAATCCTTGGTCCGGCATCTAGAGAATTTCACCCCGCACCTTGGTCCGGCTACGTGTGTATAATTTACTAACCCTTACCTTTACCTCATATTAGACATCATAATCGATGTTTGGCTTAGTTATTACTTCGCACCAATCGACACTAGCCTATTAGATAGTATCACACTAAATCTATGTTGATAATTCTTTTCTTGTTAATTACCTCCTTGGTCCGGCAAGTAGTAACAAGGCGAGTTCTAACGTTGGCCACCGTTAAAAAGACTTCTAAACGAAAGAATTATCAATGCATGCAAAATACTAGTCAAGAATTGCTTATTTACTATTCATACTTTGTTAATTGATCATGGTTCCCACAACCCTAGTTGTGGATTTAGTTACTCATATTAGCAAGAACACAATTCATAATTGTAGATGGAGAAATCATGAACTTACGTAAAGAGAATAATAAACCCAGAAAATTAACTTGAATTGCAAAGCCAAAATCTTCAAAACGAACTTGGGAAATCAATAATTGCTAGGGTTGCAAATTAATCTCCAAAGTTACAAAGCAAAAATAGAATAATAGTGTCTAACCCCCAAAAACGAGGTTTACATGTCCTATTTATAGAAAACAAATCCTAAATAAAAAAGGAAACAAATTAAGGAAAGTCTTGTTCAGGTACGCGTCTTCGATCCACGAGACTGACTTACGGACCGTCGATGGATCTAAGGTCCGTAAGTCCCTTCCGTCACTCGGGACTTAGAAAATATTTCAGCATCCAACAATCAGCTTCTCTGAAGCAAACGACGGACCAGCAGCACGGACCGTAGATCGACCTACGGTCCGTCAATGCCTTCCGTAGCTCCATACTTAGCATCTTCCAAAAATCAGGTACTAGAACCCTCACAGTCTCACTCTACGGATCAACAGTACGGTCTGTAGATCCATCTACGGTCCGTCAATGGGCACTATGGTTCCACCCTTGGTCAGATTTCCCTGATTTGTCCTCAATATATTCCTACTGATCTACGGTCATCACCTACGGACCGTGAATGGACCTACGGTCCATAGATGACCTCCGTGGATGCCTTTTTCTGCATTTCCTTCAGCTGTCTCTAAACTTCCGCGCCTGAACACCTTTCCTGCAAAACATGATAAAATACATAAAAAACCAATATAAAAAGGCCCTAGACACACACAACTTGTAAGTGAAATGTATTAGAAATACCGTAAACTCATGGTATATCACCACCTCTTGTCAAAAATATATATATCTACAAACAAAGTCATTGTATTCTAATCCTACAAGTAATTTTATAAAATTCTTCTCCCAGTAGTACTTCTACTGCATTAGTGTTGAATTATGCTTGGTCATCCTGCAAATAACAGATAAATATATTATATTTTGATAAAGTAAGTGATAAAAATACACAAATATAAATTTTAAAAGTAGAGAGGATCACATAATATCTGGGTAAATGTCATAAGCTTTGTGCACCCAAAGATGGACAGCTCTTCCTAGGCCGCATTGAACCTAATAAGAAAATACAAGTACAAGCCTCAAATAGTATTGTGCATTGACTTATTCCATAAAATTTAATTTCAAAATTGTAATTGTTGCAGTAGGAAGGAGAGCGTTAATGATCCAAGAAGTCGATAATCAAACTAAACTTTGAAATGACATTTATAATTTCTAACTATTTTTTTTATCAATAGATGTCACTCAAATTCTTCAATTAGCTAATAGCTATTTATCTACACAACAAATAAAACTAATCTTAGGCAATATATTGTTCTTAGTGAATGAACAATAAGAGCAGTAAGGTTTTTTTTCTTATGAAGTCATCAGAAATACTAGTCATTATTTGGAACAATGTTGACCAGTACAATGCATGTATAACTTATTCCTAAACCAAATGACTCCTAAATGCAAAAAAAACTGAACTTCTCTATCCATTTCACTATGCAAAACTTCTCCTTGGAAAATCACTTTACAAAATAATACAATGTATTATTACTATACAAAGACATGCACTAATGGTCAAGGTAACCTAAGTTTCTCGGATTCTCCAAAAATAATGTCGCACCCTTGTGAAATACTCCAAAAATGCCCTACTTTTAAAGGATCAAACATGCACCCAATGACATTTTTAAAGAGTCCGAGCAACATAGGAGGTAACTGCTTGTATGTTATGTAGCATTTTTTTTATCAGTTAAATTTGTTTATGTCATTTTCTTCAATTTAAGAGTCATTCATGCTTGTTAGATGAGACATAAGCTTAATGTGCTAAAGTGGTAGCACTGTAATCTGTAAAGTTTCTTACCTCATCAAAGATAAAAAGAGAACCTGCACTATGACAAGTAGTCCTCAGTGCTTGTAAAAATGCTTTTGTCGCACTAGAAATGCCACCGTCACCTTGGATTGGTTCGACAAAGACAACACCTATTTTACCACTCTGAATTAGTCCTCTTTCTGCTTTAACATCTCCATACTCCGGAAAACAACTCCTGATATTATAGGTTCAAAAGGTTACCTGTAATGTTCTTTCCTTGTCAGAGCAACAACACCAATGGTCCTTCCATGGAAGCAATTGGAGAAGGCAATGAACTCCATAAGAGTTTGCTTCTCATCAAGATGAAAGAATCTCTGTAGCTTTGTTGAAAATTTAATTGTTGCTTCATTTGCTTCTATGGTTTGACAAGAAAACATGGCCTGCAAAAAAATTATCAACAATGTTCTTAACAAGCTCCAACTGTAAGAAATAATAGAACACTATGTTAGTGTTATATACAAAGGTCCTTGTACAGATGGAGGAGACAAGATGTGCTCCTTGAAGAATTAATAATTAGTCACATACAAAGTTAAATTTAAGAAGTTGATTAAATTGATTTATCAAGTTATAGACATATAAGAACAAAGACATTCAGGAATATTTTTCCTATAGAGGCCAAGGGTTTTTCTGTTGATGCATGATTAATTGATAGGAAATATACTACTTGTGGACAATTTGATGAGAAGGAACAGAAGAAACTAAAGGTAGAAAAGACCAAGTGGAAAATATTTCATAGCATTGAGCAACCTGCGAATCTTTCGGTAAAAGTTGTTTCAAACCTTAATTATGTTCGATTAAAAGATTTTATGCAGAGGTAGAAAAGAATACTCCTTCCTTTATTCTCTCTTATCTAACTATCCAAACAGAGATATATCAACTTTACTCTAACTCCACCTCTAAATGAGACCCTTCTCGCCAACATCTCCTTGAAAAATCCAAAAGTATAGAAACTTACACACTGCGAGTAAGTTCCAATTACCACATCATGTCATTCAGTGGAACAAAATGAATTCGTGATAAGATACTGCTATTTATTTTGAAGGGCTAACCCATCGGTGGCCCCCTAAACATGGCACGATCTTTCACTTAGACACTTCAACTGAAGGATTTATAACTTAGGGTTCCCATGTGTCACTTTAACTCTTTTTGCACAGCTGGAGTGTCGCGTCATTTTCACTGATTCAAGGCGCGTAAACATCAAAATTTTGTCTGATGTGGCGTCCCCAACGGTAATATTACTCCATTTCATCTATTTATATTATTTTTTCTCCAATTGTACCCTAACTAAGACCCCAATTTCTCTCTTCTTTTCCAATTTCTCTCTTCTTCAGTCTTTCTTTAATTCTCGGCCCTTAATACTTTCATGTCAAGCTTCTCCAATTCTTCCATGGAATCTGTGGATGAAGGTCGATATTGTAGGTGTGGTAATGAAGCACTATTAAAGACTTCATGGACCCAATTAAATCTAGGGCGTAGATTTTTTACTTGTAGAATTTCAAAGGTAAAATTCTTTATTTCCCTTATTTTTTTGAAGTCAATTAAATGATTAATTGTTGGTGTCTAATTCTTTTTGATTGGTTTTATAGAAAATGGGTGGCTGTAACTATTTTCTTTGGTATGAAGATCGACACCCTCCACAAGCAAACAGGGTAATGTGGGGATTGTTGATGAAAGTCAATGCTTTTGATGAAAAATTAAAGCGAGCAAGAAATATATTTATCGTTGGTGTCGTTGCTGCTGGGTTGCTGATGTTTGGAATATGGAAATTGAAGCCTAATTGTTAGTGTTCTTGAGATGTTCGATCTAATAGTATTTTGATGTAGTATTTGGTGTTCGATTTAGTAGTATTTTGATGTTGTTGTTGCTGTAAATTTTCGATGTAAATGTGCATTTTGGATTCAATGAAATTCTATGTTGTTGCAGTAAGATTGGATTTTTGGCTACATACAAATCTCAAATTCGTTCTCACAATGTAGCACCAAAAGCAAATAGCCAAATTACACAATTGGTCATATTCGTTACAATGTAACGCCCAAATTACACAAAACATAGACAACTATATTGCATGCCCCATAATGAGCTCAAAGTTAGCATTATGCTACATACCATTCAAGGCTACAACCTACAAAAAGTGTACCAAAATAAGGCCCCAAAATAAAGCTAGCATAATCAAAAGCTACATACAACCTTCACAAAAGTGTTTACTAGTTCCAAAATAAAGCTAGCATACTCCTAAAACATTAGACAGCAAATAAGGGCCAAAAATCAACCTATTCTAAGTTGGTGCTACTTCTTCTTTTTGTTTGCCATTTGCTGCAATTAGGAAGTGGTGACAACATCCTTGTTTTTCCATCTCAAGCCTCTAGGCTTCAATCCAAGGTCTATACCCGTTAAACTTGTATCCTTATAACTTAAACCTGTTGGTAGAATCCTTCGACTTGAAGTCCCAGGCTGTTTTTTGAAGAAAAACCCAAAATTAATATATAAACTTGCATTCATTTCAAAGACAGTTTGTGACAAACTTACGTTTAGTATTTGGGTTCCACTTGCACTTGTGTAGATGCCAAATCCAACATTACTTGATCCACCATTAGTTGGCCTCCTTGGTCCCGCTCTCGCAGAATCTTCTCCAATTGCAACTCTTCCTTTTTTTGGTCCAGCAGTTTGTCTTGTCTTTAGAGGTAGTTGACTGGTTATTCCTCTTGTAACATGAATACTTGTATCCACAAATGGTGGTGGTTGGCCTATTTTTGCAGTTTCCCTTGCCCTCTTAACTCTACTGGTATCACCACAAACTGTTGTTGAAGAAGCATGACTGTTTGATGTTGTTGAAGCAGGTTGGTTGAATCTTGTTGTTCTAGGTTGGAAGGAGCATGTTGGTTCAGGATGGCAACTTCCTTGTGAACTTTGACCAGCAGTAAATTGTGAATCGTGGGTAGCTGGTTGTGAAGTATGGACACCAACCTAAATATCAAACATAAAGTTTGTTCATTACATTCAACAAGAATTTTAAAAAGGCACAAACAAATAATAAGTTATTTTACCTTGCAATATTTCTTGTTGTGGCCTTGTTGTTTACACTTGGAACAAGTACTTTTCACCCCTTGTTTGGACATCTTTCCATACTTCTTTCTTGGTCCATCTTTACTCTTTCTTCTATTTCTTGGAGGTCTACCAGGTATTTGCTTAGGTTCAGGAGGCTCAATCCTTGGATTGTTAGTTTCAGGCCACATCTTCATATTTTAAATTGGTTGAATGAAATGACTATAAGCCTTTAAAAAGGTATCCTTCCTATACCAATGCCCCACAAGTGGTTCAGGTTCCTGTTCTATGTGGTACAAAGCAGAAATAGAATGTTGGCATGGAATGCCTCTCAATTGCCAAGTTCTACAGCCACAAACTCTATTAGTCAAGTTGACTGTATGCCTATACTGCCCTTCTCCAATCTCAAATCCAACATCAGCATTCCACAGCACCTTGCATGCCCTAGACTTTTCCTTATTCTCCTCCAACATAAGTCTAGCCATAGGTGCAATATCACATATCCATGTGTCAACAAACTTAACCATATCCACAATTCTAGTCATTAATTTTCTCCTAATTTCCTCCAACATGGTTATTATAGATTTGTGTCTACATGATAAGATCCATGAGTTAAAGGTTTCACACATGTTATTTTCAACTGCATCACATTTGGAATGCTCTTGAAAGAGTGCTCTAACCTATGACACTTGTGGATAATGCAATAAATCATCATTAATTTCATTACCAAGTCTGCTCATTTTGTAAAGCTCCTCACTGTACTTCACTTCAAAAGTTGCCTTGGAACATCTCCAGAATTGTTTTCTCCTTTCCTCCCTTTCATCTTTTACTCCAATTAGACCAGATGTGTCTAGCACACATTCTAACTTCAGTATTTGGTAGCAGTTCACCAACAGCTGCTTGAAGACCCTACAATAAAATACATTGCAATACAATTCAAGAAAGAAAATACATTTCTATATATCTACAATTATCAAAGTAATAGACAATTACCTTCTGCATATCTGACTTTACAGTAAGACCATGTCCAGTACCCAACTGCAGGTCCTCTTTCAAGTAGTTGATAAAGAAACTCCAGCTATGTTTAGTCTCCTTGTCCACAACTGCCCAGGCTATAGGAAACATCTTATTGTTACCATTTCTTCCAAATGCTACAAAAAGTTCACCCTTACAAGCACCCTTTAAGAAACATCCATCAAATCCTATTATTCTTCTACGTCCTTCCTTCCACCCTTTCTTCAATGCATCCAAGCATACATAGAAGTACACAAACAAATTCTTTCCTGGTACATTTTCTCTATCCATCCTTACCCAAACAGAACTACCAGGATTGGTTTGGTTTATGACTTCAGCATAATCACATAACCTTGCAAATTCCATATTCCAGCCACCCATGTTTTCTCTAAGAATCATCATCTTTGCTTTGTAACAAATTGTTCTACCCGCTTTTAGTCCTAACTCCTCCCTGCACAATTCTTGTATTTCCCAAATCCTCAAGGATGGTTGTTTGGTTATTTCATCCTTGAATCTACTTGCTAGGAACTTAGTTGTACACATTTTGTTCTTATTTGACGGTAAACACTTGTGTATAGGATAATAAATCTTAATCATAAAGTTACCAGAATCCCTATCAATAGAACGATAGCACAACCATTTGCATTTTTCTTTGAATTTACATTTAACTCTCACTCTATGAGCTTCATTAGGCCTTAACTTAATCTGATAATTTTTTTCAACAACATATTTTGCCAAAGCCTTTCTAAATTCCTTAGCATTCTCAAAAATCACTCCAAGTTCAAAAATAACAACAGTACATTGATCATCATACCTGACCTTTTTGCTCTTTATTCTGCCTGGTAGATCAACACCTCCAATAACTTCTGCATCTAGCATATCAGTGCTATCATCACTATCACATTCTGAGCTATCAATATACTTCTCATCTCCTCCCAATCTGCCAACATATCTATCCTTCTTATTTATTCCAATATCTTCAAAACCTCTATCCACACCAGCCTCACCTATTGGTACTTCTTTAGTTATTGTTTTCTTCTCCCTATCTATTTTCTTTCTAAGATTAGGATTTCTTTTGTTTCTCCTTTCAGCCCTAAGGGATCTTAATTCTTCATCAACATCTGAATCATCTTCATCTGGAATAACATCTACATCTGTGTCACTACTAGGCAGATCTGACTCAGCTTCATTCTGATTTGTATCACCTCCAAGCAGTTCTATATCAACTCCATTCAAATCTGAATCATTCTCCACAGTTCCCTTAGTATTTATACCCACAGATTCATCAACAGGATCAGACCATGGTAAAAGACCAGTTGGAGCAGGCAATTCTTCCAATTCATCAACTTCATGGACCACATACACATGAAACTCATCACCATCTACCAAGTTTTTCACAAATTCTAACAATTGAGTATCAGAAGTAACTTGAACTAATTCATTGTTATCTTCACAATAAAAACCCTTCACATTTGTATACCCAAGGTCTTTAGTGTAGGAAAGAAACTCGACAAGACTAAAATGGTCTTTATCTATGCCAACACCAAATACATCTACTTCTCGTTGGTAAGTAGGGTTAGGGTTTCCAACAACACACCCACCATGATGAAAACAAGTTAAAATATAGCTGTCCATATCTCGAAAAGAAGACCCCAATAAAAGGAAATACCCAAAAAGCCCCTTACTTTACCAGCCAAAACCTATAATAAAAATGAAAATAAAGAAAGCGGAATCAACAACAATATACACCTTCAACAAAAATATACACCTTCAACAACAATATACACCTTCTTGAAGAAAACAAAAACAAAAGTAGAAAACAAAAATACACCATTACCTTTAATTTCTTCAATTTCTCCAATGTCACACAGCCCGATACCTCGTCAATACAACCTTAAACCTGAAAAATGGCGACATAAAATATAACAATAGTTATTACTAACAACGAATTGGAGGAAAAAAAGAAATACATGTGAAGAGAAGGGAGATTTACCTAGGGTTTTCATCGGAGAAGAGAGAGAATCATATGAAGGAAGTTGAAAAATCACAAAGAATGATTCCATTTTTCTTTTAGTTTGAAAAAAAATGATGTGTAAAGAGGTTTAAGAGTTGGCATCATATAATTGGTCAGTTAATCCACGTAGAACGGTTGTCTTGCACGCGCTTATGGTCAACAAATGTCTGTGCAAAAATTGTTAAAGTAACACATGGGAACCCTACGTTAGGTGTTTAAAATGAAAATCCTTTAGTTGAGGTGTCTAAGTGAAAGATTGTGCCAAGTTTAGGGATCCACCGATGGGTTAGGCCTATTTTCAATATAGAACCATATATGCTTTGACTCTATTCAAAGAACTCACATTTCAACAAGAACTAGAAAACCTAAACATAATAGATTGAGTAAAATCCATGTCCTCATTCTCACTATTTAAGACTCCTATACAACAAGCACCCAAGGACATGGTCTAGCGGCTAATGAAGTTGGTTAAACATCATGAGGTCTTAGGTTTAAATTCCTGAGAAAAAAAATACTAAGTGATTTCTTTCCATTTGTTCTAGTCTTAGTGGATAGAGTTCTCCAATACCAAAATAAAGTTCTCCAGTAACAACAGATTGCAGCACATGAGCACACACCCACTCTCCTTCCATAACATATTTGATTGTCGGATAAAAATCCGACAAACTTCCATTATTGTACCTTATTTTGGCCTCTTTCCGGCATTGGCATACTTTATAATTCATGAATTATCTCAACAAATTTGCTAGAAATTGCAAAGCATCCCTGGTTAAAATCTTGGCAGGATATATCTTCTGATAATGCCAACTCCTTCAGGCACATCATAACCCACAATTTCACTGTATTTTTAACAATGTTACTGGGTTTAATAAGTGTCTCATGAAAGGTAACCATTTTTATTAATTTGGTAATTTCAACAAACAATTAATGAACCTTGAGATCAATTATCCGACCTGACTCTTTCATAATATTTCAGTCTTTACATCGTCCATCAATGGTGGATTGCAACTTCCCCAACTCTCGGGTCACCAACCACTAGTTTCCCCATCACCCTTTAACATATGCATTTATAGTGCCCATTTTTGTTTTAGTTGATGTTGTTTTACTTGAAGGATTCACAAATTAGCACGAATGCTTGAGCATAAAATATAACCAAAATTGATTACAACAACAACATACTCAATATAATCCTATAAAGTGGAGTCTAGGGAGGGTAGAATGTACACATACTTTACCTCTACCTCAGAGGCAGAAACACATGATATACTTACTATTGGAGCAAAACTAGTTTACCCTTAAATCAGTATGGATTTTGAGATTGCCAGAGAACTGCGTTGGAACTTATAAGTCAATTTAACTTGTCACTGAATGAAGTTCCAATTAATATTAGGGGATAAAAATTGAAATGGATATTGATTTTACCAAATATAATCAACAATCTGATGTAGTTAGCTCCCAAACAAGATCCAATCTTTCAATCAATTCTTCCTCAAAATAAACCCAAATTTATAAGTCATTACAAACTAGGATGCCAATTTCAAAATTAGGCACTCTATGCACAAAAAGGAAAACACTCAATGCATTCAAGAATAAAAAAAATATATATTTATAGTACTAATCCATTTATCACTAATTCTGATCATTAGAACTAGAATTTTCAAATACCCAAACCAAAAAAAATGACTTAAAACAAACACATGTGTATATACACATAAACAAAAGACTTCAAATTTCAATTCTTAATTGGTCAGTTCAAAACCCCAATTAGGCATATTCCAGAAAACACAAAATAGTTTTACAGTATTAATCGTAGAAACATTTTTGTGCGAGATAACAAGATGAAAATTTGACAAACACCCAACAAAGACTTAACCAAGAATGCTCAGATAAACCAATAAAGATTTAAAGTTTAACACAATAATAATTCCTATCAATCAAATATATAAAAAAGACAAAAAAGATATGATATCACTTTAGATGAACTTCTAGACACGCATTGAGGACGCTAAATGCTTGAAAATTAAGCCCCGAATGACTCAAAATTTTTGACTCATCATGCACCACCAATTAGAAATATACAATTATATAACACATAACAATTAACTGTTTATAATTATAATTAGTAATACTAATCTATTTTATATTTCAAAACAATAATAAAATATGTAGATTATGTGAGCAGTACTTATGTAACAGGAGTACGTACACTTTAATTATTGTGTTTAAAGAAGGAAAATTATCAGAAGAGAAGAGGTTCGAAACAATTGTGTATGGATCTCATTGAGTAAATATAGGATGAACGATTCAGACGCAAAAATACGATAATCAAAGCGAGTAAATTATAAGATAATAATAGGAAAGAATCCACAGAAGATTATGAAAAGAGACTAAGGGTGTGTTTGGTATGAAGGAAAATGTTTTCTTGGGAAACAAGTTGATTTTTGACTTATTTTCTCATCTTTGGTTGGTGAGTAGAAAATATTTTCCGGAAAAGATTTTTAGTGTTTGATTTATGAATGATTTATTTTTTTGAGAAGTATCTTTTATTTTTAATAGGGTAGAAAATAATTTTTGAAATTGAAAATATTTTTTAAAAACAAACTTAAATTGTTTTGAGGGTGGGGTGAGGGGGGATGGTAGGGGTGGGTTGAGGGTAGGGGTGAAAAAATGAAATTTTGAAGTTG
>NC_064291.1:23061430-23200322 GCF_019186545.1 Solanum stenotomum
GATCTGGATGAAAAAATAAAAAATTGAAGTTGATTTTTTAAAAACAATAAAAAAAATTGATAGGAGGAGGGGTGAGGGTAGTGGGTAGGGGTAAAAAATAAAAAATTGAAATTAGAAATATCTTTTAAAAAAAATTTTTAATATTATTTTGGGAGGGGGTGGGGGTAGAGGTAGGGGTGAGGGTGGGTAAAAAAATTGAATTTAAAAACAAGCTTAAAATTGTTTTTTTTTTTGGGGGGGGGGGGGGNTGGGGGGTTGGTTGGGGGGCTGGATTGAGAGTAGGGACAAAATAAATTGATTTTTTCAACGAAAAAGTAATTGTAGTTTGAAGTTGGAAGAGAGTTTTGGCAAATGTTTTCCTTAAGTTTTGAAGGGAAGTCATTTTCCTTAAATTTGAGGAAAATGAGAAAATTGGAAAACATTTTCCAAAACATTTAACCCAACCAAACATGAGAAAATTGGAAAACATTTTCTGGAAAATGTTTTCCTTCATACCAAACACACCCTAAATCAGTAAAGAGAAAACTTACCAGAGACTTCGCAAACCTAGATTTTTCATAAAAACAATAAAGAGAAAAACCTAGCTTTGATTTTAGGGAAAACTAAATAGGGAACTTAACTTTGGGGAACTTTCACAGGTTATTTTGGCGGAAAATTAAAAAAACCGCTCTTTGTTCTGGCAAAAAATTGAAAAAGAAAATTAAAGTTTAATGCCACAATCCGCATAAGTTGTTGTCAAATTAAATATATCCGCAACAATTAAAAATTATTATTGCCAAATATTTTATAAAATAGCAACAAATTAATTAAATTGTTGTAATTTATTAAAATTGGGCAACAATATTATTGTTGTTGCAAAAACGTTGTTGCAAATTTTTTATATTTGAAATTGAATATATTAAAAATAGAGTATAGCAACAATAGTAAAATGTTTGGCAACAACAAAAATGTTGTGTTTAAAAATTAAAATATATACCAACAATTAAATTGAGTTGTTGCAATTACAACCATATAGTTATTGCTAAAAAGTTGTTGCTAAATCCCTACTTTCTTGTAGTGAGGTCAATGCACTATCTTTCAGGAGCTGCAGGTGCCAACCGACGGAAGCCACCCATTGCCCGTGGATAGGACCACAAATCGAAGGTTTTGTCCACGGATAGGCACCCAAAAAGGCGCTTCTTGGGCGGCAACCCAAGTTTTTAATGCCTTAGTTTTTGATTTTGAATAACAGGTGTTGATTATGCAGATTGAAAGGTGAAAAGTGTTGGAAAATGGGTAGTTAGGCCAGTAAAAGTCTAGTCGGTGACCCACCGAATAGGTCGGTTAGCCTCAACTTGGACTACCGTTGGAATCACCAAGCCTTAAGGGGAGCACTGTAAAACTCGGCGGGCCAAATTCTCAATCGGTGACTCATCGACTAGGTCGGTGACCTCGACTTTGTCTACCGTTTGAACCCCCAAATTTGCTGGAGGTCCTGTAAATTTCGGAGAGAGAAATACCACTCGGAGCATCGCCAAATGGGTCAGCGAGCACGACTTACTCCTCTGATGATGCCGCGAACTGAAAGGTTTTAAAGGCCAAACAGTTTAAATTTTCAAAATCCGTCATCATCTATCATTTCTAACTCTTGTACCTTCTCAGCCAAACTTTTGATCTTCCATATTTTATTGCTTTTACCCGCATTTTGTGTGAAATCGTTCTTGAAATTGGGGAACTTTGTTGCCTAGCTATTCAAATTATAATTTCAGCATACAGGTTGGTTTTCCGAACCCCGTACTTTAAGTTTGTGGTTGAACTCAAATGCAATAGGTAAAATTGGTGTTGATTTGTGTTGGGTGATTGGCATAATCATATTTTATGTGTTGGATTTTCCGTAATTTGTGTAAATGTGTGCCTAAGTTCTTTAAAGTGATCGATTCTCGTGTCTTATTTGTTAAAATTGGTTCTAAATTGTTGGGTTGCGGTTTATTTGTGTTGGGTCTAGTGGGGTGAAGTCTAAGTGACCTTGAATTGTACTAAATGACGTAATTTGCCCAATGATGGAGCATTTGGCGTCATTCTTAAGGGCAAAAGTCATCAAATGACCAATTTTGGCCAAATCAGGGAAACTTTAAGTAACCCGAGGGCATGGGTCATATGGGTCTTCCTTTAATTGAATATTGTATAACTTTGATTTTGAATTCGGGGGCTGCGGGCTTGATTTTGGGAAATGGGGTTTAAAACTGGCACATTGGGCTATTTGGCGATCTGCGTCGAGCTCACCGAGTGGTTCGGCGGTTCACCAAAGTCCCCCTTTGATCACTCTTAATCTCAAATTTTGGCTGAGTATGTTCTATAAATTTCTGAAAATTTTCATGCTGGTACTTTCGGTGAGCCTGATTTGGCTCGTCTAAGTGACTCGTCGAGTGGTTCGGCGAGTCTTTCTGCAACTGATCTTCTGCATTATTCTAGAACTATTTCTAAAAATTTTCCATGTGTTTTGTAGAAATGGCTAGAATGAACTTGAATGATAGTGGCATGCCTCCCCGAAAGTGGGCACAAGAGATAATGATAAATAAGGAAGCAACTGCTTCCAGTGCAAAGGGCAAGAAGTTACCTCCAAAGGGAGGGAAGGGAAAAGGGAAATCACCCATGGCTGAGACACCGGAGCACAACTCCGACAATGAGGGAGAGTCATTTGGTTATCAGGCTTCATTTTCTAAGCTTGAGGACGACCAATTGTTAAGGACCCAACTAACGGAGTTACCCTCTAAAGCTTACCTTGATCCATCTAGGATTCTGGAGACAACCCCTCCTACTTCAGATTCAGTGCCAGCTCCAGCACAGACGGTGGTTCCAGCACCACCAGTTCAGGGTCCTCCTCCCCGATTACTCAATTGGTTAAAGTTGAGAGATTGAGGACAATATTGGAAGAAAAGAGGTTATCCACAGATGGTGTAGTGGACAGGCATCCTGCAAAGTGGGACACTCTCCGGTTCCATAGGTTCGAGGTCTTCACCAGGCCCCGTGTCCCATACACTCTTACATGGGTCTGGGAGTTTTATGCTGCTTACATTGATCTGGTACCCCAGGGGAAGAAGAAGTCCAGTGCCTTCAAACCGGTAGAGTCTTTGATGGTCCCAGAGAAGAATGTTAGATGCAACAACGATGATATCAACACTGTCTTTGAAGGGGCTACAGACTTTGAGAACGACTACCAGAGTATGATCACTACAAAGACTCTGGATGACCTGAAGGTTGGCTAGCCCCCTTTATTTCTGAAACCATCTCGAGGTGGATTGAGACCGGAGCGCTTATAGAGAAAAAAAATTCTAAAATGGCAACGAGATATTGGATTAGATTTATTAGTAGCTCGATCATGCCATCTCAGAATGAATTTATCTTTCGCTACCCAAAGGTGGCCTGCCTTGGGAGTATCTTAGCCAGGAAGAGCCTCAATTAGGGGCTAATCATTGAGCATGAGATGGCCATAAGGGACAAACAATTCCATACGTCCCTTCCCTATCCAGCATTGATCACAAAGCTGTGTCATCGGGCCAGGGTTCCTGGTGATTAGAAAAGGGATGTCGAGGTTACTCCCATATTTTCCACCAACATCCAGCGCATAGAGGCCGAGTACACACGGGATGAGGCTGATAGGAAGAGAGCAACTCTGGTTGACACATCCCCGGAGGTTGATATTGACACACTACCTATAGAGGCAACCTTTCATACTTCGACCCCTGGACCTTCAGTTACCTCTAGCTCTATTCCATCTGGCACACCGGGTACTTCCTTTGCTCCCCCTCCCACTAGGTCTGCTACTGGCACTTGTACCTCTAGACCTCTGATAACCCAGGCCATGCTTCTCAAGATGAAGCATCTAGCCCATTTTTCTGATGTGCGTGCTTCCCGTCTAGAGGCTGAGATTCCCTGGATGATTGAGAGAGCTATTACTGTTGTACTGACACTCTCAGGGCTTCTATTGATTCCCTCACAGTGAGAGTAATTGTTTGCGAAAAAGGGCAGGGTGTTACTGATGTGGTGATGGTGGTGGAGATCCCAGATGATCCGAGTGTTGATGTTCCAGCCTGTACTGAGGTACATCCAGCCACCACTGGAGATGATACTAGGGCTGATGTTGCTGCTACTGATTTTGAGGCCGAGACAGATGAGGAACAACTTGAGGTAAGAGATAAAGTGGTTTATGAGGACTTGGCCGATTTAGAGGGTGCCATGTTCGAGACAGCTAGACAGGCCTCCTTGAGAGATATTTCAGTGGCAGGCTCCAGTGGAGCCAAAGCTGATACTACACTGGGCACTGATGCCCATCCTTAGAGTGTGACCTCGAGCACTGATGCCTAGATAGACGGAGTTACTGAGATGCAGACTACACCCCGGGCTTAGCCTGGCAAGATGATTCTTCCCCTCCCTCTCTGTTGTTTTTTGATACTTTGTTCTGTTTTAGTTGCATTTGAGGACAACTGCTTCTTTTTGTTGGATGGGGTGAGGTATTTTTATACCTATCTCTTGTGATTTTGAATTGGGCTATGAATATCGTGATTCATTTATATATCTTGATCTTGTGGAAGTTTTAGATTGTGTCTCATGGTTTTGAATTAAAATGGTTTTGAACCAAATTTTAAAAAATTTCCATCTCTTTTGTGTGTGATTGTAGTTGTTCTTGTGCAAATATGAGTGTCGATTGTGGTGAATACCGATGACTTGAATAGTGATCCTAATTGAACTAAATGAATGTACAACTATGATGAGGCAAACAAAGTTACATATGCAATATGTGAACTTTTAGCATCTAGTTGTGACTAGCCGGCTGTCAAATGAGTCTCTTGTGATGAACATTGTACGCTAGCTAGAAAGTGTGGAGCCTTGTTTGATATTGGTACCAATGCCTTATGTGATGAGATTACTTTGAACATTGTGTGTGATGACACCTAGAATTTTCCCCGTTAGTCCTGTTGATTGTGTGAGGCTAGCGCCTGAAATGATCTTAGGCAAGAATTTTGAAGAGTGAACTAATTTGACAATATACCTCATTTGTGCCCAACCTTTTGGGATGTGTGAACCTTGCTTGGCACCCTTTTGAACCTTACCCTTTTTATTGGAAGAAACTTGAGCTATTGTGACATCTTTTTATCCATTCACCCATAACTTTCATGAAGTATGGTTTGTTTGAATAGACAACTTAGGCCAAACGCCTAAGTTAGAGGTGTGGTGAAAAGAGAAGGAAAATTAAGAAGTGTGAGAAATCCCCATTTTTTGTGATTGCTTTGAAAAAGATGGAACCTCTCCATATAAAAAAAAAAGAGAAAAAGAAGTGAAAAAGAAGAAAGATAAGAAAAGAAAAGGACTGAAAAAGTTGTGAAATAAAGTAGTGGAAATTGCGAAAGAAATAGGGTATCCGGTAATCCATATGAGGTTGAATAATGGGGTGGATTATGAGCATGTTAGAAATGTTAAAGAAAAGGAGAAAAGTGATGTTCAGACCATACTTCATAAAGGTAGAAGCCACTAAGCCTAAATGACCATTCCTTTACACTCAGCCCCGTTACAAGCCTTGGAAAGACCTTTGTGATCCTGAGTGAGCTGAAATGATTGTTGACTGGAAAATAAGGGCAAACATATGGGTGAAGTCATGAGTGTGTTCATCTTTGTGAGTGTGAGAGTTGTTTGTGATTCCAGAACTTTAAATCGTTGAAGAATTTTGTATGGATATGGAATCATCTTTGTTGTGAAGGCATTTGCGTACCTTTGTTGAGCTTGAACTTTCATTTGAAGCAAGTATTGTGAACTTGAGCATCTTTGATAATGGTGAGTCATGATTTGAATCTGTGAGTGCAAAACAGATTGTATGAGTAATTTGAACCTTGTTGTGTGCATTCATGTTGAGTCTTATGCAACACTATTTGTAGACATCCTTATTAAACTGTTGATCTTGAGTTTTACTTGAGGACAAGCAAAAGTTTAAATTGGGGATGTGATGTTTGCGTAATCAAGACACAACTTCCAATGCAAGTGTCTACGATCGTACAATAATAAAGTAACCCAACCAAGGGTTGGGGTTGAGTCCCAAGGGAGCGGTTCCTGAAAATTAGTGGTTAAGCGCGAAAGTGCTAAAGCTAACCGTAGCTAAAGACTTAATCGAATGAAGACATGACAAATTAAAGGGTTTGACACGAGTGTCAATTATCAATGGGGGGTTTGTAAACAAGTAAAGAACAAAATCAACAAAAATAAAGAGAGATACGAATATGGAGACAGGATTTTTGGGACATGATAGGAATACGGGCTAAACTAGACTATTGGGTACATGCTTTTGATCGTAAATTCGTTGAATATTTTTGACTAGGCTAGACTATAGTGGGGTAAATTCTCTCTGGAGCAACTAACCCTGAATCAACTCGATTTCTCTCGAACACCGAGTTACTGCTTTAAAAACAACCTCCGCCTTAGCCCACTCACTCTCTTGAGCTGAGTGTGTGGGAGAAGGACTAGGGTTCACTCTCTCGAGCTGAACCTCATGTCGACCCAATCCCGCCGGCCATCAATATAGTAGTCTTAGTTTTACGACCTCTCTCTCGAGCAAGCCGAAATCACAAAGGTGAAATCGTATTTCCTACTACAATCTCATTAAGTTCCACCATAACTACTAAAAAAAATCACATTTACACAACAAATAAACCATCAACAAGTAAGACCCAACAAATAATCTAACCCATATTCACATAATCACACCCTAAGAATTGGGGTTTTAGCTAGACATGTAAAAGAGATAAAAAGTTATACCAATCTGAAATTCCATCAATGGGTATGCAAGATTAAATCTTAAAACAAGTCAAGAGTGAAGAATCCACAATACCCAAGTCCAAAATCTTGGAGTTGAAACCCTTTGAATCTTCAAGTTCTTCAAAAACCCTCTCCAAACTTAGAGAGAGTATTGTCTCTCAAAATTGTATTCTAAGCTTAATACAACTAAAACTGACTGCTAAGAATAAAAACTGAACTAGTATTTATAGTTTTCAGAAAATGTACTGCGAATGAGCCATTCGTCGTAGTTAGTCGAGATCGCCGCTACACTCGGCGATCCGCCATTTGGTCTGCTTCATCGCCTTTCTGCTCTTGCCTTCAATATCTTCGCGTCCTAGATCATTGGGCGGTATAGTACTGCTTCACGAAACTGCTCGGCGACATGTTGACTGCTTCTTTTTACCGCTTATTTGATCCTTTCTTTCAGGGCTCAACACTTTAGAATAAAAGGCGAGGATAAGACCTTTTGGCGACTCGCCGAATGGGTTTGGTGATTCTCAGATCTTTATTTCTTCATTCTTTCAATTGCCTTTGGTCCTTTTGCTAAGTAGTGTCCATGCTTTCCCTCAAACTCCAAATACTTGAAACTTAAGGGTTTTCATCAGATATTGAGACAAAATATGCATTTGAGGACACTAATTCT
The DNA here is from genome assembly GCF_019186545.1 of Solanum stenotomum. Classification (NCBI taxonomy): domain Eukaryota; kingdom Viridiplantae; phylum Streptophyta; class Magnoliopsida; order Solanales; family Solanaceae; genus Solanum; species Solanum stenotomum. The sequence continues at coordinate 23,068,878 of NC_064291.1, forward strand.
ATCAAAACATAGCCCTAAATGAGTCCAATTTGTGGACTCATCAGGGTGTTGATGAGACTGAGATTTGGACTTATTTAGGGCTTTGTTTTGATAGTTTTAGTGTCCTCAAATGCCCAATTTATGCTATAAACTGATGTTAAAGCCTTGATTTTCAGGTATGTGGATTAAGGACCAAAGCAAGGACACTAACAGGCAAAAAAGAACAAAATAAGCTGAAAAAGTGGACAAATGCGAGCTTGGTTATCGCCAACACAACTCAGCGACTCGACAAGTGGCTTTTCAGTTCGCCTAAAATTCCAGTGTGCCACCCCTGAGGGAAGAAACCAAGTCGGCGATAGGAAAGGGGTAGTTAGGGAATCGCCGAGCAGTTCTGTGATGACAAGATGGATTGCCCAAAGGCACATGACTTGAGGATGCTGATAACCAATGCATAACAACGATAGAATAGAGCAAAGGGTGGTTCACCGCACCACTCGGTGAACCCGACTTACCTCACCTAATGTCCCTTCGTGGCTAATTTTTGGCGATTATAAATTGGATTTTGAACAATTGATTTAGAAGTTTAGCTATCATTTAGAAGAGTTTTCTTGGAAGATTGAGAGTTTCCTAGAATACTTGAAGGCTTTTTGAGAATCAATTCGGAGATTTTGCAAGTGGGTTACTAATTTTCTTCAAATTGGAGAATTGTACATGGTTGAATACTCTTACCCAGTTTATGGATAATCGATTTGGTAACTACTTTTTATATTTTTAGGATGTTTGGCTAAAACCCCAATTCTTGGGCTGTGATCATGTGATTATGGGTTGAATTAGCTTATGAGTATTGTTAATTACTAGTTTAAATTCTATATTGAAGTGGGTTTAATCATTAGTTGTGAATTAATTTATGCATTGTAGTTGTAAATGCAATTCTAATTTTGTGTTCTTAGCGTGCTTTAGAGAAGTTTCGGGACTAAGGCTTGTGATTAATGGTTTGTAGGTATTGTGTTGATATGGGTTCAGTTCGAGAGAGTGAATCCTAAACCCAATCCTTCCCCGTCTAGCTTGAGAGAGTGGATGAATTAAGATATGGGTTGTTCTTAATTGTTATATGCTTGTTGATATTTGAAAGAAATTGCTTGAAGCGGGATAGTTGTTAGAGAGTAACCAATATCACTCATAGTCTAGCCTACCCACTAATATTTAGCTATTCATTAGTAGTTTCAATTACCCATATAGTGAAATTTTCCTATAATCGATCACATCCCGACAATTTCTCTCTATACTGTTATTTTATCATTGTTTGATTGTAGTGTAGTTGATAATTGCAAACCAAAACCCCCCATCTGACATTTGTTGTCACCCTATTTAACTTTTTACTTGTATTTTTCGATAATTTCTATTCCTATAACTATTTAGATCACATTTGTACTTCATAACTGAACTTTGAACACGTACCGCTCCGTGTGGGTTCGGCCCCAACTCTTCGTTGGGTGTTATATTGCTTAATGAACGTTTGCACCTAGAATTGAATGAGGTGTTTGAAATGTTAATCATCATACCACGGTCCATCAGTCATGATCCGTGGGTAGTGGATGGCAGTTAAGTTGTAGGGGCAGTTGGGTTTTTTTTATAACTATTTTATTCCTATACTACATCGTTTGACCCTTCACTATGATTCGTATATAAGTGATTCCAACCCCCCAAATTATTCATTCTCTTCAAATTCACCAAAAAGAAGAACAAGTCTCCTCTCTCAAATATTTGTCTCTCTAGAAAGCTTGAAAAAGAAGGTTTCGACCTATGGTTCGAAATCAAGTCTCCATTCCTCCATTGAAGATAGGCAATTGGCTTTGAAGTGTGATAGTTTTCATCCATGGATTCCTTCCGTTCATGGAGTTCTCAGATTCTCTAATTTTCAAAGTTTGAATTCCCCAATCGAGTTAGGGTTTTCTTCAATTGTCATGGGTTCTCTTGATTATTGATTTAAATGATTGAATTATGATCTCTTATGCATAAATTGATGAAATACTATGATTTTATGATGTTTCCCCCTATGAACCCATGTAATCCCCATGTATTCAAATTATGATCATGTGATGTGGGATTTTGATTATGAAGGAAGAGTTTTATGATATCAAGCATGCATTCACAGAATTATATGAAATTATGATGAAATCCATACCTAATCCTTGTTTTCTAAATGTTGATGATTGAAAGTGGGTTTTGAACCTTGAAAGGTAAATTATGGAAGTATGCATGTTCTTATGAATTCTATGCAAATGTTTTAAGGATGCTTTGAGAGTAAAGTTTCAATGATGATGTTGTTGTTGAAGGGATTTTCTCATATACACATGACAAAATGATTGTGAAAGGTTTTCTCATATAATAAGGATTCTATGGTTGAAAGGTCTTCTCACCTAATTGAATCAAACATCAAGAGCTATTCTAAAGAAACCTAGCTTGGATTGGTTATTGAATGATACCTCTCCATGGATAATGAGTTAGCTTAATGGATTGGCAAGATGACGTGCCCTTCCAGGGATAGTAAGAACAAGTAAGAAATGATTATTCTATGGGATTTACGCTTACTCTGAGATGATATTGAGATGGAAGCTCTTCCGTTAGTAGAGGCCAGGTTTCTAGAAGCAATCTCCTTATTCCTTACCTATATTCCCATATAGGATGATTGTCTAGATAGACATTAGCTAGTGGATCCACTTAAGCTAGAAGTTCATGCTCCTTACTTTGGCAAGTAAGACAACCCTTTCCGGTGTTGGAGACACCAGGGGATCATGTTAAAGCTCACATGGTCTCTATGTCAGTTAAGGCTAATTCCCACAATAATAATGAGCTAAGGTTATTTCAAGATGTATCACATACGTGTTCAAAGGCTTTAGAGATGTTAGCTTGCATCGACCATGTTTTATGACTTATGTTTTCTAACCTCTTTTATATCATGTTTTAGTTGGTCAATTGCATGTCATAAAATATCCCTTTTAGCATGATTTGAATGTTTTATACATAGTTAGCATACTTGGCACACTTCTTTGTACTAACGCATATTCTTGCCTACATTTCCCCAAATGTAAAGTCCTGACAGTCAGTTTTCTGAGTTTCTTGGCTTGTGGTTGATTACGAGGTTCCCGAGCTTTGGTGAGTCCTCATTATTTGAGGATGGATTTTATTGTTTCAGTTTCCTTTCATATTTCCAATTTTGGACATGATGTATGGGCTATACCCAATTTCATTCTATTGTACTAGTTGGCTAATGAGACAAAGTGTTAAGATTTTTGCTTTACTTTTATAAAAACATTGGACTTGAAATGTTGTCTTTAACTCTTTTGTTTTATTTCTTATGTTATGAATGCTACGTGGCTTTTATGGTGCCTCTCGGGGTCCTATACACCATATTACATCTAGGGGGTACCACTGGGTCGTGCCAAGATTCCAAAGAAGCAGTTTTAAAGGTTACTCGAGGCAAAAACACAGGACAAGAGTCAATAATAGAATTTTCTAAGAATGCCCTATAGCATCCTAGATACAGATGTCTCCACACAAATCCATAGGACTCTACTAGGAATTTTACCTTATACTAACGATACCAGTCAACCTAGGAATTTGCCCTTATACTAACAATACCGGTCAACCTAGAAAATTGCCCTCATACTAACGATGTCGGTCAACCTAGAGCTTTTATACAAAACTATCACGACCTAATTTCTCTGGTCTTAATGGAAACTACTACATCCCACCACTAGGTAAACCTAACCCTTAACCCGGAGCTATAAGCAACACACTACCAAGCGGAAGCCAACAATAGGAAGCAAGAGCATAGAACAAAGCAACAAAAGGATAAACAACAAAAACAATACACGAACAATCCCAAGATGTGGTATCAGTTAGTAGTTGAGCATAAAATCTAAATTAGGAGTACAAACTTTTACAAATACAAAACAAGTACAAGGTTTCTTTAAATACAATATATAAACTAAGCATAGCAAAAAAAGATGGAAACCGGTAGCTATAGATTCCAGGAGCTCACCCTAATCTCTGAAACTCCAAGTTGCTCCACATAACTCCAAATCAACGGCGATAACTCAACTTAATATGCTAGGAGCAGAAGTTTAGTATGAGTACCAAAAATTGTACTAAGTAGGAGCTAGCCGACTGAGTTCAAAAGATAACACAAGCATAAACAAAAAGTAATAAGGAAAGCATAACACAAGTAACTAAACATGAGATACTAAAGTAGACAAGTAATAAATTATACAGATAGAGATATAAATGGTAAGAAGTCGAGTCAATAACTCAACTAGAATACAAGCCAACATCCTATTCATATGCAACTAAGATACAAAGTCAACTGCATAGGATTAGAAGGACCCACAACCACAATTCTAAAGTCCAAACCTCCTAGATAACAATAAAACAATAGCATAGAACATAATATAGTCACAAAATAACCTAAATTGACCCCATTAACACGAAAGGTACAAACAACAACCATAACCCACTCGATCAGCATAAATCGGAGGGTACAAACAACAAACAAGTATACTGGTGATAGAGAATGGATATAATTGCAGGGTGAGTAGAAAAACTGTCAATGACCATCTGAAACCATAACAATAGGACTCCAGTCAACTACCAGTGCAGCTAGAAAAACTGAAAAATCAATCGAGGCCACCCAGCTAGAAAAAGTGACTTGGGGGCTGTCAACTCCGAAGAGGATCTCATTCAAATCAGGGCCGCCCAGTGAGATAGTAAACTCCCAACCAAGCTCGAAAGAGTAACCTGGGGGCGAAAGTAAGACCAAAAGTATGCAATAGAGGGCATAGACACGCTGGATAGTCAAGTTTTAGTTGAGCACATCCCATATGCCTCTAATATCTCAAGTAGGAAAGGAGGACGCCCCTAATGCCTAAAAATCACAAAAATTAGAAATCAAGTGATCCAAGTGGAATGACTCCCATTAAAACCAATTTAGAATAAAGGCGAGTAAAATAGTGTTTCAACATGAAAGATAAATATATCAATGCGTGAACCTAGATCGTACGACAAATTTGTGTGAATAAACAAACAATGAAATGCATGTTATCACCAACATCCAAAGAAGGCACTCCAATTCAATTCAAATAACTATGCATCTAACCAAACCACGCTAACAAGGTAGAGACTACGAACCTGGGATTTAACTGGTCCTCACAACCTGTAGCCTAACAGTACAATCATAAGATCAATAATGATACAACATGCCCACTGCTAATTAACAATCAAAGGGATCTAGAAGAGATTTTAAATCAATCAAAAGGGGAGCAAACTCAATGAATAACGCCCTACCCCAATCACACCACTCCAGTCAAAGACTGAGCAACACTAGGACCAACCCACTACTACGATGAGCCACAAAGGTTACAAGAATCAACGCAAGGAAAATGACACAAAACAAGACCTCAAGGGGATACATTATAACTACGAGGCGATAAAACACAACCTAAAACATCTAATGGAAAGCTTATTCTAAGGCCACCAAGAATCAAACCTAATAAGGATAAGATAGATCATTTACACCACAAGCGAAACCACAACCTAAACTAAGAATCCCAACACCCAAAATAAACCCAAGGCTATTACAGAATAGAGAAGGATGGAATAAAAAGAGGGAAGCTAAATACCCATCAAATACCATCTAAAATTATTTGAAATCCGTACTAGGCATTATCTAGAAGCTCAATCAAGAGAGTAGACCGAATCCTACCTCAAAGACAAGCATGAGCGCTCCAAATCCACTTCACACAAGCTATCCACTAGTGAAATAACTCTCAACACCACCAAACTACAAATTATCGATCATAATGTCATTGCATGTGTTGTGACACTTAAATCACAACAACTGGAAATAGAACCAAAATTGAATCAAAATGGGAATGTGGGACTTGCATTTGGAATACTGAAATTAACTTTGTCAAAAGGTCCTAAATGTCCTACTGAGCTTGTGTTCCAAAATTGGAAACAATTCCTGACCCAAAAATAGCAAACACAACACATGAAAAGAGTTCATAAATTAAGCAGCAAATAGAGGAGGGGTAGCGCTTCGAGCTCAAATTCACCAGCAATGGGGGTTTCCCAACCCAATCCGATCACTCCACAAAGTATCCACAATCTCCATGATCATACTAGACTTCGAATCACCTCAATAAGAGTTGAAATGATAGAGAAATTTCCTTTAGAAAATAAAAATTGAACCTACAATTTCGCTCTATAAATAACAGATTCTGATCCATTCTGAACTATCACCCCACTATCTGATGTGTCCGTAAGGGAAACACCTAAGCGAGCAAGCCGGTGAACATATTTGGCTAGTTCTTTCTTTTCTTCCTCTACATGTGCTACACAAAACATAGACAACCTGTTAAGAGCATCAACTACTACATTGGCCTTACCAGGATTGTAAAGCACATTCATGTCATAGTCTTTGAAAAATTTAAGCCATCTCCTCTAATGAAGATTCAACTCTTTCTGGGTTAACACATGCTGGAGGCTCTTATGATCTGTGAATACATAAACATGATCACCATACAAGTAGCGTCTCCAAATCATTAGGAAAATACTACGGCTGCAAGCTCAAGGTTATGAGTTGGGTAGTTCTTCTCATGGACCTTAAGTTGTCTAGAAGCATCCCTTCGCTAGATACCATGTGACCAAGGAAAGAGACAAAATTCACATTTGCTGAACTTAGCGAATAACTGTAAATCTTTGAGAGTTTGTAGAACCACTCTCAGATGAATCGCATGTTCCTCCTCACTTTGAGAATAAATGAATATATCATAGATATAAACGATGAAGAACAAGTCTAAATATAGTTTGAACACCCTGTTCATTAAGTCCATGAAAGCTGCATGAGCATATGTTAGTCCAAAAGACATAACTACAAATTCATAGTGACTATACCGAGTCCTGAATGTTGTTTTCAGAATGTCACTATCTTTGACTCTTAACTAATGATAGACGGATCTGAGGTCTATTTTAGAAAAACAACTAGCACCCTGAAGTTGGTCGAATAAGTCATCAATCCTGGGGAAGGGGTACTTATTCTTGATTGTGACTTTGTTAAATTGACGATAGTGAATGCACATCCTAAGAGACCCATCTTTCATTTTCACGAAGAACACTGGAGTGCCCCATGGAGAGACACTAGGTCTGATGAAACCCTTACCTAAAAGGTCTTTTAACTGCTTCTTCAATTCCTTAAGCTCGGCTTATGAAAAAAATTAGTTTTTTAATAGAAAAAATTTAATTTTTTTGATGTTTTTTTACTTCCCACCCCCTTCTAGCCCCATCATCGCCATTTTTCTTTCTTTTATGAATGAACATCTTTTACCCATTTTATCTATTTAACTATCCACTTTTAAATGGGTAGTATGTGTATTATTCATTTTTACCCATTTAAAATAAGTTGTATACCCAAACTATTTAAAATGGATAACTATGTGTGGATACCCATATAAATTACCCTTTCGCCGCCCCTTGCCCGAGATATCCCTTGGCTTGACATGCCATAAGATTGAATATTGACAAATGTAGAAGCTTTTAAAACATGAACGTTAAATTACTTAGAAAACACACTCAACAACTTTATGAAAAATTAGAAATTTGTAGCATATACATATGTTTATATAATGGCAGGGAAAGATACAAATCAACTCACTTATATATGAAGCCTCTAATCATAGAGAAGATAGGTTACTAGGACAAGACTCCGAACTACCTGAATATTGTACTAACAATATATACTAACTACTAATACTCAAGATAAACTAAATCCCTCCGAAAGCAAGTAGATCTCATTGAAGCTAGACGAAAGTGATTCTAATGATGTGTCTGTTCATGATCCTACATACCCGAATCCATAATTTTTAAAGACGTAGCATCAAATAACATTAGTACATGGAATGTACGGTATGTAAAATAGTTGAATAAAACAACTAGCTAAGAATTATTACATTGGGCTAAATTAAGAACTATGAATATAGACTACCACAAAAACAAACTTAATAGGAAAAAATGCATGTGTTCTTTAACAACAAAATACTATAAATGAATATATTAAATAATAGCAAATATTGAAAATAATAATTATAGTTTTCTTAGAAAATTTTTCCAAATGATAACCATCATGTGATTCTTAGGTAAACTTAAGTTGTGCATGCTTTGATTTTATTTTTGGGGGTTGCGGGGTTGAAAGTAGGCATGTTGGATCTTTTGGCGAGATGGGTCGAGCTCACCGAACCACTCGGCGATTCACCGAAATTCCCCATCTCGCCTTTAATTTCTTGCTAAATAGGTTGTTGGGCTCTGTAACTTTCGGCGAGAAGCCTGAGGTCGCCGAAGGTACTCACCGACTCGCTGACTTGTCGACTCGCCGAAAGACTTATTGAGCGCCCTTTGTCTGCAACCCTGATCCCTTTTTGCACTGTAATTTCGGTGGGTTCATCCTTGCTCCCTAAAATATGTTGGTGATTCATCAAAAGTTCTTTCCCATTGCCAACTTGCCATAGATTTATAGCCAATCTTTTTGGCGAGCCCGATCTAGCTCCCCAAAGTGATTCGGCGACTAGCCAAATGGTTCAACGATTCTGTCTGCAACTAATTTTTTGTGCTTTTGTTTAAATATTTTCTTAACTTTTTCTAAATGTTTTGCAGACATGGCTAGGCCAAAAGTTGTTGGGAGAATCATGCCACCCCAAAAGATAAGAGCATGAAATTTCAAAATAAGCAAAGGGAGATCAAATCCTCCCAAGAAGGGAAGACCACAACCTCCACCTGGAGATAAAGGCAAGGGCAAGAGGCCCAATTCTAACAGGGAGACTACTCCCCGAGTCCTTCTTATTCCTTCATAGGCTCGAGGATTCTATGAAGCTGTGCGGTACATGTTGGCGGATACACCCGTGGAAGCTCCTGGTGGGTCTAGTACTATGGTTCCTCCTGAGGTGACCCCGAATACTGATACCTAGATCTTGAGTACTACACTCGGCATCGATGCCCAGACAGATGAAGCGACTGCATAGACAGGATCCCTCTTTTCTCCCTCTCTATCTTACTTTATTTCACTTTTAGATATTCTTTGTTTGCATTTGAGGACAAATGATTTTATTTGTGGTGGGGTGAGGCCCACCTTTTGTGTGACTTGTTGTGACTTGATTGGTTTTGATTATATATTTGGGTTTTAAGCTAAAATTGTGTTGTACACTACTTTTTGTGGAAAGTTTGAGCTTGTGGCTTTGTGTTTTTAATTATAAATGATTTTTCACCCTTCCGAGTTTTTTTGCCACCTCATGCTTGTATTGAATGTGGCTGTTCTTGTGCAAATTTGAATATCATTTTTTATCAATATCGATGACTTGATTAGTGCTCATAATTGAACAAAATTGAATGTGCGGCTATGATGAGGCCAAATAAAGTTGCATAGCCAATATGTGAACTCTTTGCATCTCGTTGTGACTAGCCAAGTATCGAATTGAGTCTCTTGTGATGAACAGTGCATACTAGAAAAAGTGTGGAGTCTTGTTTGACTTTGGTATCAATGCCTTGTGTGATGAGCTTACGGTGAAACATGTGTGATAGCACCTAGAATTTACCCCGTTGGTCTGGCTGACTAAGTGATGTGAACTCTTGATATGATCTTAGGCAACTTTAAAGAGTGAAACAATTTGACATTATACCTCTTTTTGTGGCGTACCTTGTGAGTGTGTGAACTTCTTTTGAGTCCCCTTTGAGCCTTAACCTTTTTGTTGAAAGAAACTTGATGACATTGTGACCTTTTTTTGATCCAATACCCATAATCCTCATGATTTGTGATTTGTTTGAATAGCCAACTTAGGTTAAAAGTCTAAGTTGGGGGTGTGGTGAAAAGAGAAGGTAAATCAAGGAGTGCAAGAAAATCCCCTTTAACCCATGTTTTGAGAAAAATGGAACCCCTCCATACAAAAAAAAGAAGAAGAAAATAATGAAAAAGAAAAAGAATGAAAAAGTTTTGGAATAAAGTTGTGAAAATACAAAAAGAAATGGAGTTTCTAGCAGTCCATGGAAAGTGAATAATGGGATGACTTGTAAGCACGAATTAAAAATGATGAAGAAAAGAAAATAAAGTATTGTTCACACCACATCTCATGAGGATTATAGTCATTGAGCCTAAATGACCATACCTTTGCATTCAGCGTCGTTACAAGCCTTGAAAAGACCTTTTTGATCCTAAGTGAGCTTAAACAAATGTTGGTTGGAAATACGGGAAAACCTATGGGTGAAATCATACATTGTGTTCATCTTTGTGAGTGTGAGGGTTGCATTTGATTTCGAAACTTTAAATTGTCGAACCATTGTGTGTGAATATGGAATCATTCTTTGTGTGAGGGCATTTGATTTCTTTTGTTGAGCTTGAACTTGCATTTGAAGCAAGTATTGTGAGTTTGATATTCTTTGATAATGGTGAGTCACAATTTGAAACTTTGAGTGCACATTTGATCCTTGCATGAGTAAGTTGAGTCTTTTTGTGTGCATTCATGATTGAGTCTTGTGTAACACTATTTGAGACATCCTTTTTGAACTGCTGAACTTGAGTTTTACTTGAGGACAAGTAAAACTTTAAGTTGGGGGTGTTGATGAGTCCACGATTTGGACTCATTTAGGGCTTTATTTTAATAGATTTAGTGTCCTCGAATGCATATTTAGTCTCAATAACTGCTATAAATCCTTGAATTTCAGGTATTTTAACTTAGGGACAAAGCATGGACACTATTGAGCAAAAAGGAACAAGGTAGCTGAAAGAACAAAGAAAAGAAGGCATGAGGATCATCTAAACCATTAGGTGAGTCGCCAAATGGCCATGGTGTCATCTAATGTTCCAGTGTGCCAAGCCCTGAAGGAGAAAATCAAGTCGGTGATAGAAAGGAGCAGTCGATGAGTCACCAAATAGTTCCGCGATGTAGTGCCTTATCGCTCAAAGTTACAGGACCTGAAGGATGCTGAAGGCACAAGCAAAAAGGCGATACAAATTACCAAAGGGCGGATCGCCGAATAGATCGGCGATCCGACTAACTGCGCTGACTGAACCTTCGCTGCACACTTTTTGACAACTATAAATACTTATTTAAATTTTAGCTTAGTATCAGATTTTGTAGGATATCATATTATTATTCAGTTTTTGAAGTTTAGAACTTAGAACTGAGTTTGAGAGACATTTTTCCTAGCTTTGAGGATTTGAAGATTTCCATTTCTATGAAATTGGAAGTGGGTATTGAAGATTCTTCAAATTAGACATCTGTAAAAACAATATTCATCGTACCCAGTTCATGGAAACACATTTCGGTATCAATTTCTATCTTTTTACTATGTCTAGCTAAAACCCCAATTCTTGGGGTGTGATTATGTGATTATGAGTTGAATTTACTGCTGGGTATTGCTAATTGATTGTCTATTTGCTGTTTAAAAGTAATTTCGTTCAGTAATTGTAGTGGAATTTAATGGGTTGTAGTTGCAAATACAATTTTAACATCTTGTTTTTGGCTTCCTCGAGAGAGAGGTTTTAAAACCAAAATTATTGAATGAATGGTCTTTGGGTATTGGGTTGTCATGGGTTCATCTCGAGAGAGTGAACCCTAAAACCTTTTCCACACAAAAGCTCGAGAAAGTGAATGGACTAAAGCGAAGGTTGTGCTTCATTGCGGCTTATTGGTGTTTGAGAGAAACCAATTCGACTCTGGGTAAATTGTTCGAGTGAAGTTTACCCCCACTAAAGTCTAGCTTATTCACTGATTTGCAGCGGTTTACTATTAATTGCAATTATCCAGTTGTTTACCTTAGCCCATAATCCTATCACATCCCAAGAATCCCGTCTCTGTATTCATATTTTCATCCTATTTGCTGTTTTTAGTTGCTAGGTGACTACAAAACCCCTTTTGAAATTTGACACTTTTGTCACCCCAAACTTGAATTATGCTTTTATTCATAAATATTTTTATCTATGATTGACTTGAGCATATTTATGCCTTTGTATTGATTCTTGAGTACGAATCACTCCCTTGGGACTTAACCTCAACACACTAGTGGGGTTATATTACTTCTCACGATTGTTGACACTTGAACTGGAATTAGTATCCTGATATGTGAAATCATTCCCACTTGGGGAAATACGACTGCACATGATCGGCATCCATATCCTTACCTCCGCTGTTAAGTCTAAACATAAAATCCCGGCTTTGTGACAACCCATGGCAAATTTCGGCTTGGACATAGCTTTGAAGCCAACCAAGCACCTGACTCACAATCTTTATCCTTGAAGCCCTAGATATCATGGTTGAGTAACCCATATATTTGATTAATTACCTCCTATCCGTAGTTGACAACCTTTGACCGAAAGTGATCAACCTTGATGCCATGTAATTCTCCACGAGGTTGACATAAAACTCCCTCACCCATTGCTCATTTGCCTTGCAAAGTTCTGCTACAAAGCATATCCAATCAGATGCCATCAACCTTTGGTGGAAAGTTGGAAGAATTTCCTCAAACTTTTTCAAGTGACATACCTCTCTCTGTATGTCGCTTCTTCTTCATCAAATAATCATAATAAATCTCTTGTGCTTGGAGAGATACAAATAAATGTTGGTCATATTCAACCACCACTTCCTCCTCAAAACTGAGTCCATGTGCCTCTCCTGACTTTGTAAGAATCTGAAAACCACAATACCGTGCAAGTGGGAGAATAATATGTTAAATGATGCTATTTCATAGGTAGAAGCCAAATAAAATGGGTAGAACATAATTTGGAACTAAAACAGGCTCGCTGAAAATTTTCACCCTAGCAAAAAAATAGTCCCAGATATCACAAAAGTGAAGTCATGTTCGAATAAGCGAACATCGCCAAAGCGAAGGGGTATCACTTAAGCTAATATTACTTTTGAAATGGCGAGTCCGCTTTTGTGAATAGTCGCTCCCCTTCAACATGAACAACCAATTTTTATTCCACATTTTAGCATTAAATTTCAACTACAATAAGTGCAAAATCAACACCAACCAAACACGCAATAAAGAAAGTCAATTATTTCGCCACACAAGTTTCGAAAATCATTTTTGAGTTCTTTTGGACATTTTATCAAACACATGATGCACATTCTATTTTCAACAATTATATCATGAAATGTATAATCAAGACTTCCCCAAATACTCTAAATCTTCCCACACATATGTAGTTAACAAATTAAGCAAAAAATTTGGCTAACACAATCACAATTTTAACCCCTCCAAGTTAGAGAAGTTACTACCACTAAATACCCCCACTTTGACCAAGGCAATCAAGAGTGAGAGAGACATACATGATAGTGTTTGCACAAGGAATACCAAGAGTTTGGAATCGTTTTGAAACTAGTGGAGAAGAGAGCAAAGGTGTGAAACTTTTATTTTGGGCGTTTTGCTCATTTGGATTGTGATCCACGTATTTTGAATACCTTACCTCTGATTAAGTGACATCTGGTCAATTTTGTGACTGATCATGAAAGGGCGGGGTTCGCTTAAGCTAGTGCCCTTCCGCTTATGTTCACTTTTGCAAGAGGGAGCCGCTTTTGCGGACTTCACTTAAGGGAACAACCATTCACTTTTGTGACCCCTGATGGCCTTTTTGGTTGGCTACTCACTGTCCGATTAGATGAACTTGGGGGCTATTGGACAATTCTTGTGCCCATAAAGCTTCCCAAGTCATTTTTGATGGGGTTTTAGCCTCAAACTTCGTTTCCTCCAAAGATTCAGGCCTTCAAACTTGTCCAAACTAATTCCAAAAACTCTAAAATCATGATGTTTGGTAATAGAACAAACATTAAGTTATCCTAGAAATAAAAAAACCCAAAATTAAACTAATTTAGATACCGATGAGGTGCCTCCCATCAAGATCTTAATTTAAAGTCGTTGCGTGATGTCGGGTACATCACCTTTTGTGTTTTCACTTCGAGGTAATGAACCGTCTCCCCAACCTGAGATCAATTTCACACCAACGAGCATGGAGAGTGCTAGAGAGCATCAAGAATTTTACCCAACCTCTCAACTCTGAAGACTTGAATTTCTTACCCAACTTTGAATCATGCTCTCATTTTGGATCGTTGGGCAAAAGTGAAAGGGTCACTCGGTCATGAGAACATTGAAATTCATAATTATTGGCCTTCAAGTGAGTGACACTCTCACTTTCAAATGAACTAAAGTTTCTATATGTGATCTTTTTTGCTCTTTCTTGCAATCTTATATCATGCTAGTTATTTCAGCTTCTTGGAATGCTATTCACTTGGGTTGGTTGCACAAGTTCAAGATACCTCCTATGTCCACCGCAATCTGTCTCTTGTATTGGCTTCAAGCAATTAGATTCCAAACATGAGTTGGATCGTCTCATCACGGAAAGCAAGGTGCAAGTCATTAGACCCTTCTTCGCTGTTTTTGGCCATTGGATAATGAGGAGTTCTCACCTTATCCCTAAGAGTGGAAAGTCCAAACTCAAAGTCGACCATGCCATAGCACCGCGTCAGGTGCATTTTTCAAATCCTTTCCTTTTCTTGGGTGAGTACAAGTAGGGCTTGCTTAACCTAACTGAGCATTTCATCCACGACCCAAAGCCTCAATTGACTTACTACACTTGTTTCACCAAAATGCCATTGGTCGATAGAGGGCATACCATTCCTAATCTCGTTTCGATCTCAAAGGACTATTACAATACATCTCCTTTCAGTCTCAATCATGTGATTCAAAAAAATAACCCACTACCTTAATTTAGACGTCTTTTTTGATCAAGCCTTGCACTCAACAATGAAACCCTAAAATTTCTCCTTTCAGTCTCAAATTTAAGAGTCAAAGTTAAAATGCGATTATTAATCTAATTCTTCACTTCACGATTCTAGTTTTCAAGCAACCCATGAAGACCAGAATCTAGGATGGAGAGAGTGTACTCTCAACCCATAAATTCAAATATGAAGACTGGATTGAACCTATTTCATGAAATCAAACATGGAAACAAGGAATTACAAAAGCAATAGAGAAATAAATCAAATACCAAAATAGCTTTGCCTATTTCTAGCACAAAAGCCCCAATTTTCACACACACAATTACACCCACATTTCTAGAAATTAAGAAAAGAAAAATGAAGAATGGTAAGGGAAATTTAGTAAAATAGAACACCATCTCCAAATCCACATATGCAATGTGAGACAAGTTGCCTTAAATGTCTCAACCCCAAGATCAAGAACAATGTAAAATCTACTTTTTGATGAGTTTTTATTTCTACAATAGTTCTCTCTAACAATTTTTTGATTCTCAATTCTAAATTATGCTCCCTACTACCCTATTTTTGAATTTTGGGTCAGATACTTGAGAATTTCCCATTCTCCTTGTCTAGATAAGCGGGCTTCGTAAAAGCGAATGAGGTTTTCAAAAGAAAACTTCACAAAAGAGAACATCAGTTCTCTTAAGAGAACGTCACCTTTTTATACCAGTTCATAAAAGCGAACCCTACATAATCCCTTAAGCGGCCGATTGAATTTGTTTATGCCAGGTTTTGCTTCTTTTCAGCTTCTACTACACTTCTATTATCTTTTTCTTTCCCAATATCAAAACACTTGAAACAACACAATCCAAAGGATAATTATCCTCTTTATCTATTTGAGTGCCACAAAATAACAAGAAAAAATTCTCAAATGAGTGCAAATCCACAACTCATTAAGTATATTTATATGCATAATTGTAGGATAATCTTCCATTGAAGCATAATCTCAAAGCACCCCAAGTCAATGGCATAAATCTTTTTGGTTTTCTTAAATATTCACCAAAATTTATTGTAATCATAATATTCAATTGAAATTAAGACTTCACAATTCTCGTGAAAGATGCATTTCCACTCACACAATAGAAAATCTAACATACAATTATGAATTCCAATCCAAGGGATTATAGATTTATGCAAAAGATACTCACTCTCACAAATGAATTCATGCATACACATATTGACCCATAGAGTTGCTTTGAATGCAGATCGCCACTAATGTAGATCGACAAGGCTTAACATCCTCAAGGACGTGTGGGTTTGTGTAGACTTGGGCAAAAGCATGGCATCATTTGGTCAAGTAACTAAGATATCTCCCTAATGCGTCAACTTTTTATTTGAGCACACCACTCACATTTTTGGGTTTTCCCTTCCATCATATACCTTCTTCATATAAAGTTCACTTATTTCATCTTCCATTTTTATTTTCACTTGAGGCATATTCATCTATTGACCTAGCACCAACATTTTTGTTTTGCTTTATTCACAGATTTATTTCAACACTTTCCAAATTAAATCTTATGGTGATCTATGCTTTTAGTTCAAACCTCTTTGTTTCATTGGTGCACTCAATCCCCAAATTTAGGCTTTTTCCTACATTTCACATCATTCACTTTTTCTCCTTTTCTCCCCCAAACTTAGGCTTTTTTCCTTTATCACAAATCAGTTACAACTAGGGATACATGAGGGTGTGAAGATAAAGGGTTACAAAGGTTCAAGGTACACAACATGGTGGCCAAAAAATTGGGTTAGGATCAATAAGGCAGACTAAAATTACATTAGTGGAGAAAAATTTGGGATTGAGTGGCTGGTAAAAAAGGGCCTCGGTTCATCTTTCAAGCCAAGTCAAATCTAGAATTTTGCCTTGAAATACACGTTGGAACAAGTTCTAGTGAACATGCATATACAAAACTGAATGAAGTCCTTACCACACAAGCCATTACAATCTAAAAACATTTCAAGCTAGTCTCAAAATCAATTGAATCGAATGACTTTTGAAAAACTACAATGGGGATATCTTGCTTGTAAATCATAAAGCCAAACAGTAATGTACATGCCATGACAACATATTGCTTATTGAATCACATTTTCCCATTTTCAAATCATTTTAAACCCCCCTTTGCCAATTTTATTTTTGGTAGTTCGTCTTGCAAGAGGTGTGACACAAGACTCAATTTAAGACTAAAACTTGACAGTTTCCCTTAATAAAGTGGCCTCTCAATCTATCATAGGAAAACACTAACCCGATTCGATGCAAAAAGACTCAATAAAGATAAAATCAAGAAAAAATATATTTTTCTACTTGGGAGAGAATCGTAGAATAAAGAAAACTTCTTAGAGTTTATTTAACTTACTACTATTCACAAAGATGAAATTGATTCATGTGACATAAATTCATTGAGAGAACAAGGCCTGTTGAAGGCACTAAGCGCTAATTTTCAAGCACGAGTAGTAAGAATAATAGAGTCAATGTAAAACCAGCATGACTAAGCAAACACAATTTTTTTGCAAGGCATAGTTCGTCATTCCTCAAAGAGAGGGTAATGTCATTTTCATAAAAATTAATAACATAACCAAAAAAATAACCTTACATGACCCCCAACTTCAAAGTTAGCATTGTCTTCAATATTAGTGCAATAAGGGAAGATCAAGGGGGAAACGCTTCCTGGATCACTCATCTTATTCTTCTCCATCATTTTCCTTTGTCTCATTATCCGTGTCATCATAGTGCTACTCAAATGCCTTTCTTCTTATTTCCATTGCAACTATTTACCCATCATTAATATGGAACCCCATCATGAAATAAGCAATGAGTATAACAACTTCATTATGAACTCTTTGTTCATTTTTGGAATGCATGAGTGAGCACAAAATAATTCGGGCCAGAGCTTGGTTTTGAAGTTTAAGTCTTGGTGAGATATTTCACTTCTCACGGTAGCCCAGTTGGGCTGGCCTCCACTAATAGTGTTGGCAACTCATTGAATTTTGCTGCCTTTAGTAGCAACTTTATCAACAAAAAAATCCCTGCTCCCTATCTTCCCGTTTTAGAATAGGGAATTAATCACCTCTGGTGTGATGTCAATCTCCACATCCCTCACAAGATTCAAAGGTAGATTTGGAAAATTTTCTAGTGGCTATAAAGGTCCATTGATTCCTTGTTTTCCTGATACAGGGAAATAAATTCAAAGATCAGCTATGAGAATAAATCGCCTAGGGAATTTTCGACGACATCATATTTCTGGTTGTGAACTACTGCACCATATAAGGGAATTCCTCCCTTCACACAGTTGTGCTGATACCTTTTTCTGAAGTAAAGGTACAATTACTTCTGTAAATAGTATAATTGTGTTTCATCCATTCAACTACAAATCGGATGTGCTCCACCTTAGAAATTGCATTGTGAGAAGATTTTTCGTTGCCTTTTCCTCTCCTTTTTCTCTTGCTTATGGAAGAAGAGGTTTGGTGATCCTTCTTAGTTGATTGAACCATTTTGGGAGTCATTTTCTAGAATTGGGATTGTAAGATAAGAACAGTTTCACATACTTATGGGGTTTTCATTTTATAAGAATTAAATTCAAAATAAAAGGAAGTTATAAGAGAAAGAGCAATTATGAGCGCGAAAATATTGTATCATTAAAATACCAACATGAGACTACCTTGGGATCGGCAGTTCACAAATGCAAGATTGTACACCTCCGGTTCATGTTACGCCTCCTACAAAAAAAATTGCAAAATTTTGGGTAAATTGGTGGTACACGGGCATTTCACCGATGGGGAATTGCGGTTTGCAAGTGAAACACCAGTTGAAGGTTGAGGAACAGTGATGTTCATCATCCATTGATGCACCTGTGAAACGCAGTGCACCCATTGTGAAGTGCAAATGCTTCAAATCACCCTTAGGAGCAAAATTGATCCAAATTCTTCTCAATGATCAACAATAAATTTCAATGGGTACTCAGACTTCCCAGAGTATTCACAAGGCAACTCCAAATGAACTTCATAAAATTCCCTTAAGAGGGATATTATCCCGTCTATCATTGAAAATCATCAAGAACACAAGCTAGAAAAATTTTCCCTATAAGAACTCTCATTCATAATTTCATTGTTACCAAAAGATTAAAATCACTCAAATCCACATAAAAAGGTTTAGTAAAGCTACTCATTTACAATTTTCAGCCCAAAAATGAAAGATTCACATAATGACAAATTTTCCGCCAGGAATGATATCACCTATTCCATCATGGAGCAACTTCATGCACTATTTAAATACAAATGGGTTATTAAGAATTCACCCCCAAACTCAAGTTTTAAGTTATCTAAATCATATATTTCACATGCTATACATCATTATAAAGGAAATTTCTTTAAAACTTGAATGTATCAAACATCAAAACTAATTTTTGAAATCACAAATTTTGAGTTTAAGCAACAAATTTAGAAGGATATCTAAACTAAAGCATGAAACCATTACCACATTATCACATTGTGAACCTTAAAATAATGAAATTAGATTACATACAAGATAGTTGGAGATATTGAAAAAGAAAAACATAGAGCTTCAATGACAATTTGGAATTGACTTAAGAACCTCACAAAAAATGAAGGTTTTAAGATTTTGAAGTTTAGAAGATTCGGAATGAGGTGAGGGAACAAAAATAGAGTTTAAATAGAGAGTGCAAGGGAGTTAGATGGTCTATAAGTTGAAGGAGTGTATGAATATGGGAATGGAGGTTAGGGGAACTGTATAAAAAAGGTGGTGAAGGGTTATATCTTTTTGAGTATTGGGAGAAGGCAGTCAAAATCGAATCCTTTTAGTTTCTCAAGAGTCAAAATTAAAACATTTTCAATGTTACTTGACTTGCATGTGGTTTGCAACATATGAATCACAACTAGTGACACGCCGATCGCAACGCATACTCATAGGAATCTTATCAGTTCACTGATTTACACGGGCGCATTGACTGACATTGTACATTATTCGACTAGTGGTTCACTGGTCAATCGCAGATTTTAAAAATTGTTCCAAATTATATAATGGAAACATACATTGAACTGGCGTTGTACAATGCCCAATCGACGTTACATACCCGTCATGCATTGATTGCCTAGACGACTAATTTTTCATCTTTTTGACTTGACATCAATTTGCACTTCTAAAAACACATAATAAACACCAAAAAGTGAAGTAAAAAGGAAATAAAGAAACTTGGGTTGCCTCTTATGGAATACATAATTTAACATTGCGACATAATGCAGGTACCTCAAGATAACCCGATATCGGGTGGATTTTCTCTTCCTCGTGGATCTTTCATCAACTTATCCACAAACTCCTTTACATTCATCTGATGGCCGTATAGATATTCCTACTTTTAACTTAAACTATTTTTTCTCCAACCCGAAATTGGATCTCTCCACTCTCCATATTAGCAATGAGAGAGGTTACTCCCAATATCCCCGCGACTTTCGATGTGTTCCAATCACAGTTCATACTAATAATTCCTTCGAGTAGCACCTTTATTTTGTCAAACAAATGATCTGTAAGTGCTCCTCCTTCCAATCCATTGATGATCACTTCCAGCTATGTCCTCTTTTTCAGGGCATAGTTGGTCATATGGAAGACAATACCCAACTTTAAAGGTCAAGGTTTAACCCTAAGGATTATGAGATAGGATCTCCTTCAATTTATTTGACAATTCGAAACAAATTAGCAAATTGAATTCTCAACGCGTGCATGCACGCACACACACATATAATAGGAAAAGATTAATCACAATAACATCAATTGATACATGGATAAAGTGTGTGTGTATATATATATATATATATACAATGGATAGGGGTTAAGTAACAACTAATATTTACTAATATAAATTAAGAAAATAAGGAATCAAACAAAAATTCGATCTACCAAGACTGGAAAAGACTAGGTTGTGTGCATAACGATTGGTGTACAGAAAGGAAAAGATTAAGCACAACAAAATCGATCGATACTTGGATAATGTTTGGGCTAAGCTTTGATTTTGTATTCTCTTAACATAAGAAATAGAATAATAAGAGTAAACTAATAGTCCAAGTCCAAAACATTTTATAAAACAAAGCAAATGTCTAAAACCTTGTATCATCATAACCATCTAATACAATAGAATGAAATTGGGCCTAGCCCATACATCATGTTCAAAAGAGGAAATACATGAAAGAATGTGAAAACAATAAAGTCCGTCCTCGAAGAATGAGGACTCACGAAAGATTAGGAATCAATCAAATCACCCACTAACCACAGAACTGAGCACCCTGAATATCGGACCCTACATTTGGGAAAAATGTACGCAAGAGTATATATTAGTACAAAACAATGTACCAAGTATGATAATCATGCATACAACATTTAAATCATGCTAAAAAGGGACACTACATTTCATGACATGCAATTGACCAAGCTAAACATGATATAAGAGAGTTATAAAACATAAGTCATAAATCATGGTCAATGCAAGCTAGCTTCATCTTTATGAACTCATATGCGATACTTACTGAAGTAACCTTATTTCATTATTACTTGTGGTGAATTGGCCTTAACCGACAGTGAGACCATGTGAGTTATAACATAGAATCTGGTGTCTATCGTATACTGCACAGAGGTGTCCTACTTACCGAGGTAGAACTTGAATTTCTAGCTTAAGTGGATCCACTAGCTAATCAGCCTATGTGGGCACATAGTTATGGGATAAGGAGATTGCTACTAGAAACTCGGCCTCTAATAACAGGGAAGCTTACATCTCATGAGATTACTTTGGAAACCCAGACTCTACTACGGTAGAGCTTCTATCTCACTATCAATATCCACTCGGTTCTAAGCATAAATTCCCATAGAATAGCCATCCCTTACTTGTCTTCATTACTCATGAAAAGGTGCTATTGGAAAAGAAATTCAAGCTAGTTTCATTAAGATACCTCCTTGTCTTTGATTGAATTAGGTCAGAAAGCCTTTCAACCTAAGAATCCTTTTTATGCGATAAAACCATTTACAACATGCTAGTATGTGTTATAGTGAGAATATCCTTTAATAACAAAGCATCATCATAATTGGTACTTTACACTCAAACCACCCTTAAAACATTTACACAGATTTCATAAAATAATGTATAAGTCCATAATTTACCTCTTGAGGTTCAAACCACACTTTCAATCACAAACTCTTGGAGAATATGGGCTATATATGGATTTCATCAGAAATACATGTAAAGATTGAAATACATGCTTAATTTCGTAGAACTCTTCCTTGAAGATCAAAATCTCACATCATATAATTCATAACTTGAAAACATGGGGATTACATGGGTTCGTAGGGGAAATCATCATGTATCATCAATTCATGCATAATTCAATCATTCAAATCATTAATAAAGAGAACACGTGATAATTGATGAAAACCCTAACTCAATTGGGGAATTCTACCATTTGAATAGAGGGATTTGAGAGCTATCATACCTTTACTCCAATTGCTAGCCTTCAATGGAAGAATTGGGACCTTAGCTTGAAGCCCTAGGTGAATGCTTCTTCTTCTTCTTTAAGTTTCTAGAGAGAGAATATTTGGAGAGGAGTTTGCTTTTCTTTTGTGAAATGGGAAGAATGAATTAAATGGGTTAATTAGGGGTTTGAAAAAGCTTATATAGGTGTTCTAAACAATGGGAAAATGATATAGTATATGAATTAATTAATTATGAAAAGACCCAACTGCCCCTGAAAAATAACTGACAGTAGTGACCCACGACCCACCATCGACGGTCCATGGATGGACCAACGGTCTGTCTTGCACACTCATGGTCTATGGTCAGAGACTTTTGCCTGGACCCACGGCTCCTGGACCGCGGAGTGTGAACCCACCTGCGGTCCGTAGGTCCCATTGTGGTCCATGGCCTGGACACATTTTGGGTGGCCCTCTCCACGGACCCACCTACGGCTAGTGGCTCGACCCATGGCCCGTGTTTGGGTCCTCATCGATGGGACTTGTAAGTCTTGAAATCTGATTTGGTTCCCTCTTTCGGATTCGGTGTTTTACAATATCTCCCCCTTGGGACCATTCTTCCTCGAATGAGATTCAAATTGGTTCTAAAAGGATATGATAGGAACTAACAACCCAACCTACAATGCAATGCATACAACTAAGGAGGAACTATCGACTCCAAGCTAGGATGTTCTCAAAACATCATTAGAGGGGTGAATCTAACTCTATCAGCCCATTATACATGCAATACACATAAATAAGGAGGAAACATCAACTCCAAGCTCAACATACTCAAATGCATCATAAGGAAGTAGGAACTACATCTAGTAACCCAATATGAATGGAATTTCAACATGACTCATTTTCAAGGAGGAACACCTTTTCCAAGCTAAAAGCATGCTCAAAACAATCTCATGGAGCTCATATGTAATTTACTCTCAAAAAGCATATCTAAAACATGTTCATCAATTCATCTCATGAAGTCTATAGGCAAGTCATACTGAATGCACAACAAAATGAGAAAAATCAATCATATAAACTCATTTTCTTTCAAAACACAAGTTTTCACGAACATGTAAAACATAAGGAAATAATGTAGACACATAAAAACACATGACTCCCAAAATAAGGACAAACCAAGAGGAACTCATTACCTCAAGCTAGAAGATGAGTAGAAGGAAAGAGATGAGGAAATCGGGACATCATATCGGCTTCGGCCTACTAAGTAGCTCCCTCAACTAGTTGATTCCTCCACAAAACCTTACCGAAAACTATTTCCTTGTTTCTTAACTTCTTGACTTGCCGGTCTAGAATCTCTACTCGAACTTCCTCATAAGAGAGACTTTCAGCAACTCCTAACCTTTCTAGGGAAAGTACAGATGTCGGATCTCCAATACACTTTTTAAGCATAGAGACATGGAATACGGGATGCATTCTTGCCTACTCAGTTGGCAAATTTTACTCATAAGCAACACGAACGCGTCTGAAAACCAGATATGGGCCTACATATCGGGGACTAAGCTTCTGTTTCTTACCAAACATCATCACACCCTTCATGGGTGAAATTTTCAAGTAAACCCAATCGTTAACATCAAACTCTAGATCCCTTCTCCTCACATCGACATACGACTTTTATCAACTTTTAGCCGTTTTCAGCTTTTCCCTGATAAGCCAAGATTTCTCCATGGCTTTTTACAAATTCAGGACCTATCAGGCCAACTTCACCCACCTCAAACCATCCTATAGGATATCTACACCTCCTACCATATAAGGCCTCAAATGGATCCATGTCGATACTTGAGTGATAACTGCTATTGTAAGCAAACTCAATCAATGAAAAATGGTCATCCCAATTACCCTTAAAATCAATCACACAAGCCCTTAACATATCTTCCAAAGTTTGGATCGTACGCCATGCTTGCCCATCAGTTTGGGGATGAAAAGTCATTCTAAGCTTAACCTTAGTGCCAAGCCCCCTTTGGAAGGACTTCAAAAACTGAGAAGTGAATTGGCTACCACGATCGGAAATAATGGACAATGATAGTCCATGCAACCTTACCATTTCTGTCAAGTACAACTTGGCATAATCCTCCGCCGAGTAGGAAACATTGATAGGAAGGAAATGAGCAAATTTCATCATCCAATCTAATATCACCAAATCAAATCACGTTGTCGCCGGGTGCAAGGCAAACCAACTATAAAGTCCATGTTCAAGTCTTCCCATTTCCATGTAAGAATGCTAATATCTTGGGATAGACCTCTCAGTCTATGATGCTCAACCTTCACTTGTTGGCAATTTGGACACTTAGCCACAAATCCCGCAATATCATTCTTCAGCCCATTCCCCCAATAGACCTCCTGTAAATCACGGTACATCTTGCTGGCTCCCGGGTGAATGGAATATTGTGAACTATGGGCTTTTGCCAAAATTTGTTCCCTCAAGTCATACACATTTGGAACACATAAACAACCTTGGTATCAAAGTACACCATCTCCCCCTCGGGAAAAAGCCTCAACAGATTTCTTAAGCATTGCCTCTTTCAATTTTACCAAAATCGGATCAAGACCTTGCTTGACTTTCACATCTGCAAAAAAAGATTATTCAGAACCATTGTGAACCATGAAGCCACCCTTGGTGGATTCCACTAGTTGAACACCTAATCGAGTCAATATATGAACATCTCTAACCAACTATTTCTTTTCTTCTTCAATATGAGCCACTATACCCATATATAATCTACTAAGAGCATCCACTACCACATTAGCTTTATCGGGGTGATAAAGGACACTGATGTCATAATTCTTCAATAGCTCAAGCCACCTTCTTTGGCGAAGATACAAATATTTTTTATTAAACATATATTACAAACACTTGTGATCGGTAAACACATCTACATGTACTCCATACAAATAGTGTCTCCAAATCTTTAAGGAAAAAACGACCGATGCAAACTTAAGGTCGTGACAAGGATAATTCTTCTCATGGATTTGAAGTTGCCTTGAGTCATACGCAATAACTTTCCCATTTTGCATAAGCATACACCCTAGCCTAATTCTCGAGGCATCATAATACACCACAAAACTATCCATCCCTTTCGGTAAGGTCAACGCAAGAGCACAAGTAAGTCTATCTGTCAACTCTTGACCGCATCCAAGGAACTTCTAATATCCGAGGGAGTTAGAGTTCTTGGTCAACTCTTGACCGCATCCGTCTTTTTAGTATCTACCTCAATACCCTTGTAGCGATCCTTTCAAAATGACACCACTACTTAAAGAAGAAATTTAATTAAATACTTGCGACATTTAAAACCAATTAATGAGGGCATACTGATTTTAATTTAGCAGAGGGATTAGATTCATAACGAACTCAAAAAAAAATAAAAAAAATATAACATTTAAGCAATTAATCGACCAGATCTTCATGCATATGTTAACCTTACACTCGAGGGTGAAATAACAAGAATATTATAAGCTTCCGAGTACTAAAATCAGTCGGCTCATGCTTCACCCAACTTTTAAGACATATAGCAAATTAGTATATTACAAGACTTGGGTTTACATACCCCAAAAAGATAAAAACGTCTAACCATACTTATATTATAACCCATGGTGACACGACAAAATCAGCCCTCAAAATCTCCTGTAAATATACAGCACAAAGATCATGTACAAGTCCCAAGGTTATACAAAATATATATATGCCTATATGAAATTGTGATCTTCCTTAAGTCTTTCAAAATCTCCATCATCAATGGCCAGCTTCAAACATCATCACGAACAGCCCCTACGATAGAAATAACTATCGCTAAGCATATAGCTTAGTGGTGTACAAAGTATAGGTTTGGAGCCCTTAAATTGACCAAGTTATCATTCTCGATTCAAGGGCAGCACGATAAAAAAAAAATTAGTAAATCAAGTAAACAATATACAAGGAGTATCAAGTTCAATATATAAAGGTGTAAATGTCAAGAATGTTCATATCACAACTTTTCAAGAGATTCAATAACAAGGCTCACCCAATATATACATCATGTCGTCACACCAAGCACGAGGAGGTATCAAGAAGGGTCAAAACCCAATAATCAAGACAACCAAGAACCATATTACAAAAAATGGCTTCGTAGTTGGTACTTAAAATGGACAACTTCCATTCTTAAGACGAACTAAAAATCTAGAGTCAAGATGACAAATGATCTGAACCAAGAGGCATGCCAAGAGTGACAAAGTCACAGCCACAAGAAGGACAAGGTCCCAACAAGAGTGCTAAGTGATCAAACAATCCGTACAAGTGGGCAAGATACATAAGCGTCTTTAATGTATTAAAGAATACCAATACGACAATGCAAAGTGACAAGAGGTAACCAAGGTACCAAGATAACTTTCAGATATACCAGCAGGTAAAATGAGTACAAGTATAAGTTTATACACAAACCTCAGTTCTTTAGCACAAAAATAGTCCAATAAAACTCCACGAGTCAAACCGTAGACCCAGCAGCGTATCAAAGTCTTCAATTTGTACACGAGGATATACAACCTTAAAAAAATGAATTCAATAATTTATTTACTTTCTAGCAGCTGAATAATGATGTCGTAAAATAGGGTTATCATCACAAGTTAGCCTGGCCTGTACATATACGACTATGCTCCCAAACAGTAAATTTTGGCCATCCTAGTGCACCATGTCGTAACTAAGATTTAAAATGGCAAAGAGCACAATCGGATTGTATACACTTCATGAAAGATGTAGGTACCTCTCTTAAGGTTGCAAAAAACCAAGAATCACCACAAAATGTATTTTGGATAAAAAGATATATTCAAAACACTAACAGTTGTCCATACAAGATTTCAAACTTCAGAATCTGGACAGAACTTGTCCTATGATTCGTCCCATATTTCGAATCCATAACAATTAAATTAGAGTTTAACTTAAACATAAGAGTTGTACATATACGAATTATCTTTCCAAATCATATTTATTCATAGTAAACAAAGTTTGATAGAACTAAATATGCTTCATCTACTAAACGCTACCCAACTCAAAAATAGGTTTTACCACTTACCAAAGAGAAGTGTAACTCGATTTCCTGCCAAAAAGACCAAGATTTTCTCATGAGATCTTGAAGAACAACAGGTTATATAATGTTCTAAGGGACTTATACTTCAGGTGAGATGAATTTCCTAAGAGGAGGTGTCAAAATATAGTAACACAAGAGGTGTTTATCATATACACAGCTATCCATAAAAGTTGGCTGCCCAAATACTTGTGTGCTGCACAAATGCATACATATACCCCTATATTTATATATCCTTCTCCTCCTTTTAAAGCTATACATATTTCTAATTAAAACATTATGCAAATACCCCCATACAATACATTAAATTATGATGGCAATTATTTTAAGCAAGGTTGCAAATATAAGATTATTTCAAAGTTCCCAAAATGAGAATTAAACATATTGTAATAATTAAGTAGTGGTTTATCCACATGCTAATCTTGTTAGCATTTTTGGGGTGTTACAACACTTACTCGAAACAATTTGATTAAGGAAAGCAACGGACCTTAACCAAAATTCACATTACTAAACTTTGCAAAAAGTTGTTGGTCCTTAAGAATTTGCAACACGAACCTCAAATGATCAGTATGCTCATCTTCACTCCTTGAGTAAATCAAAATATCATCAATGAACACAATTACAAACATGTCAAGGTATTGTATAAACACCCTATTCATCAAGTCTATAAATGTCTCCGTAGCATTAGTTAACACAAACCACATTCCGAGGAACTCATAATGACCATACCGAGTTAGAAAAGCCATCTTCAAAATGTCATGATTTTTCACCCTCAATTGGTGATAACCTAATCAGAGATCAATCTTAGAAAAATAACTTTCCCCTTGAAGTTGGTCAAACTAATCATCTATCCTTGGAAGACGATACTTATTCCTAATGGTCACCTTTTTCATCTGTTGATAATTGATACACATTCGAAGAGAACCATCCTTCTTTCTAACGAACAAACTAGAGCACCCCATGGGAAGATACTTGGTCGGATAAAACCCTTGTCCAAGAAGTCCTTCAATTGTTTTTCCAACTCCTTAAGTTCTGCCAAAGCCATACGATAAGTAAGAATAGAGATAGATTGCGAATCTGGGAGAACGTCAATACCGAAGTCTATTTCGAACTCGGGAGGAATGTCGGGTAAGTCATCTAGGAACACTTCTCGAAACTCATTTACAATAGGGACTGACTCATAAGAAGGGGTTTCAGAATCTGCATCCCTCACCCTTACTAGAGGGTAAAAGAAGCTCTTAGAAATTATCTTTCTAGCTTCAAGATAAGAAACAAACTGACCATTAGGCATTGAATTTCCCCCCTTCCACTCTAGGATAGGCTCATTCAGGAATTGAAACTTGACTATACGAGTTCTACAATCAATAAAAACATAGGATGAGTGCAACAATTACATACCAAAGATAACATCAAAATCTAACATGCAAGCTCTACTAAGTCAACAAGAGTAACTCTATGGGACAAGGAAACGGGACAGTTTCTATAGACCCTCTTAGCCACCACAAAAATCACCAACGAGAGTAGAGACATAAAAGGGTTCTGCAACACATCAGGGAGCACATCAAACCTCGTAGTTACATATAGCGTCACAAAAGACAAGGTAGCACCGGGATCAAGTAAATCATATACATCAAGTTGGAAAAGTTTCAACATACGGGTAACCACATCTAGAGAACTGTCTTGTTCACCTCTAGTCTGAAGAGTATAAAAGTTGTTTTGCTTAGCAGCATTGGAACCCGCACCACTAGTAGTAGCTTGCTTTCCCTCTCTTCCTTTAGCCGTAAGCATTGGGCAATCCCTCATTTTATGACAACTTTTACCATAACCAATGAAATCATCCATGTCAGCTAGGCACTTACCATCATTCTTCCTTCCACATTTAGTACAATTAGACCTAGGAAATGAAGATCCATGATGAGTCAACGATTTGGACTCATTTAGGGGTTTAATTTAATAGATTTAGTGCCCTAAAATGCATATTTTGTCTCAATAACTGATGTAAATACTTGATTTTTAGGTATTTGAACTTACGGACAAAGCACCGACACTATGGAGCAAAAAGGAATAAGGTACCTAAAAGAACGAAGAAAAGAAGGCCTGAGGATCGCCTAAATCATTGGGTGAGTCGCCGAAAAACCTTAGTCTCGCCCAATGTTCCAGTGTGCCAAGCCTTGAAGGACAAAATCAAATAGGTGATAGAAAGGAGCAGTCGACGAGTCGTCGAAGGGTTCCGCGAGGCAGTGCCATATCACCCAAAGTTACAGAGCTTGAAGTTGCTGAACGACAATGCAGAAAGGCAATGAACCAGACCAAAGGGTGGATCACCGAGTGGATCGGTGATCCCGACTAACTGCGCTGAGTGATCCTTCGCAGCACACTTTTTGACAACTATAAATACCTATTTGAATTTTTAGTTTAGTATCAAGTTTTATATTTTTTAGAACTCAGTTTTCGAACTTATTTTTTTGGAGACAATTTTCTTTAGCTTTGAAGAGTTAAAGATTTTCATTTTCGAAGCAATTGGAAGTGGGAGTTGAAGATTCTTCATCCTTGACGTGTGTAAATATAAAATTTATCGTACCTATTTGATGGAAACACTTTTCGGTATTGATTTCTATCTCTTTACTATGTCTAGCTAAAACCCCAATTCTTGGGGTGTGATTATGTGAATATGGGTTGAATTTTTTGCTGGGTATTGCTTATTTATTGTTTATTCGCTGTTTAGAGGTGATTTCATTCCGTAGGTGTGTTTGAATTACATGGGGTTGTAGTTGAAAATACAAGTTTATCTTCGTGCTATTGACTTGCTCTAGAGAGAAGTTTTAAAACCAAAACTACTGAATCAATTGTTGGTTGTTATTGGGTTGTCGTGGTTTCAGCTTGAGAGAGTGAATCCTAAACCCTCTCCCACACATTCAACTCGAGAGAGTGAATGGACTAAGGCGATGGCTTTGCTTCATTGCCACTTATCGGTGTTCGAGAGAAACCGATTTGATTCGGGGTAAATTGTTCGAGAGAAAATTTACCCCACTAAAGTCTAGCCTAGTTACCAATTTGCAGTGAGTTCCTATCAATAGCATTTATCCGATTGTTTATTTCGGCCCATATTCCTATCACATCCCAAGAATCCTGTCTCCATATTTGCATTTTCTCTTTAGTTGTCACTTTAGTTGATAATTTCGTACAAAACCCCCCTTCGATATTTGACACCTATGCCACCTTTTTAATTTATCATATTTTTACTCGTTAACATTTATAACTATAATTAACTTGAACATATTTTTGCTTTTCTATTAGTTCTCAATTACAAACCACTCCATGTGGGAACGATGCCAACCCTTGGTTGGGTTATATTACTATTGAACGACCGTGAATGCTTAGTATTGGATGAAGCACCTGGATACGTGAAGTCAATCCACTACCACTAACTCATTGAGGCTTAGATTTAGACACTCTATCTTGGTTGAACTTTGGAGGAGCATTAGAGAAACCTTAACCGGAAAACCTTTCTCAGAATTTAGGACGACCTTGTCCATCGAACCTTGTGTTAGAGAAATTACCTTCACCGGTCTTAGCCCTTTTTTCCTGTCTAGACCTTTCTTTGAGTTTCTCCTCCTAAATTTCTTATGCATATACCATGAGATGAGAGATGTCCATATCATGAATAAGCATTGTGGTTTGGGACTCTTTAGCAACCCTTTCGGCACACCCTATACAAACGTACTGATCTTAGCCCTTGAATCAGAAACTAATGATGGAGCATACTTAGACAATTGAGTGAACTTTGAAGCATATTCCCTCACACTCATACTTCCTTGTCAAAGGTAGATGAACTCAAGCACTTTGGCATCACTCATCTTAAGGGGTAAGAACTTATCAAGAAAAGCGGCCTTAAACTTCTTCCAATAAAGAGGGCCCACATCTTCCGGTCTCCCTTCCTTTTATGGGTTATACCATATTTGAGCCACACCCTTAAGTTGATAAGCGACCAACTCCGCATTTTCCACCGGCGTAACTCCCATGATCATCAACACCTTATAGACCTCATCGATAAACTCTTGAGGATCTTTCTCAACTTAAGAACCATGAAACTCTGGAGGATTCATCCTTGTGAAGTCCCTCACTCTTGAAGCAGCCAAATTCACATTAGGATTCATGGGAACCACAACCTCCCTATTGGCTTGGGCCGTTACCGCTTGAGCAAAAATTGAAAAGCAGCCCTAAACTCCATATTGGAAATTTGTTCAGCCAAAGGATCGACCAAAACTTGAGTAGCTTGGGAAGGGGCTTTTTTCCCCACATTCTCCCTTGCATTCCTTATAGGATAAGATCTTCGGGTAGCCATATCCTGAAGAAAATAGGGTAAGGATAAGGAGAGAAACCATATAGTGTTAAACTCTATCGCACGACTTAAGAGTAATGAAATAAGTGGAGTTTCCTAATCATCTTGTAGCCTCTCATTCATAAATGTGGCGCGCTTCACACTCATGAACAACACTCTACTAGAAGTGGCTTATGAGACATCCTAGGACTATTGTAAGCCTTGTGCTCTGATTACCATGTTTGTCACAACCCTAGGGTACCCCCTAGATATAATATAGCGTATAGAACCCCGAGGGACACCACATATGCCACTTATCTCTCATAACATAAGAAATAGAACAATAAGAGTAAAACAAGAGTCCAAGTCCAACACATTTTATAAAACTAAGCGGAAGTCTAAACCTTGTCTCACCATAGCCATCTAATACAATAGAATGAAATTGGGCCTTGCCCATACATCATGTTTAAAAGAGAAAATACCTGAAAGATAGTGAAAAAAATAAAGTTCGTCCTTGAGGCATGAGGACATACCAAAGCTAGTGAATCAATAAAATCACCCACTAGTAACGAAACTGAGCACCCTGAATATCGGACCCTACATTTGAGAAAAAATGTAGGAAAGAGTATGCATTAGTGCAAAATAATGTTCCAAGTATGATAGGCATGCATAAATCATTTAGATCATGCTAAAAAGGGACACTTCATTTCATGACATGCAATTGACTAAGCTAAACATGCTATAACATAGTTATAAAACATAAGTCATAAATCATGGTCAATGCAAGCTAAGTTCATCTTTAACTCCTTTGAACTCATTTGCGATACTTCTTGATGTAACCTTAATTCAATATTACCTTTTGGGAATTGGCCTTAACTGACTTTGAGACCATGTGATGTATACCCCAAACCGAAAAGAGGTGTCCAACTTGCCGAAGGTATAACCCTGAGCTTCTAGCTTAAGTGGATCCACTAGCTAATCAATCTATGTGGGCACATAGTTATGGGATAAAAAGATTTTTACTAGAAACTCGACCTCTACTAATGGGGGAACTTCCATCTCATGAGATTACACTGTAAACCCGACCTCTACTACGGGATAAATACACTCACTGCTAAGCATAAATTCCCACGAAATAGTCATCTCTTACTTGGATAACCAATTAAAGCTAGTTTTATTAAGATGGCTTCTTGTCTTTGATTAAATTAGGTGAGAAATCCTTTCAACCTAACAATCCTTTCTATTTGAGAAGACCTTTCACATGATGCTTGTATGTGTTTTAGTGAGAATATCCTTTGAAAACACAGGATCATCATAATTGGTACTTTACTCTCAAAGCACATTTAAAACATTTGTATAGATTTTCATAAAACAATGCATAAGTCCATAATTTACCTCTTGAGGTTCAAAACCCATTTTTAATCACAAATTATTGGAAAACACGGTTTAGATATAGATTTCATCATAAATACTTGTAAAGCTTGCAATACATGCTTAATTTCATAAAACTCTTCCTTGAAGATCAAAATCCCACATCATATGATTCATAACTTGAAAACATAGAGATTACATGGGTTCATAGAGGACATCATCATAAAATTATCATGTATCATCAATTCATGAATAAGAGAACATAATTCAATCATTCAAATCAATAATAAAGAGAATCCATGATAATTGATGAAAATCGTAACGCAATTGGGGAATTCTACCATTTGAAATAGAGGGATTTAGGAACTCCATCGATTGAAGTAATCTATGGATGAAAACTGTCATACCTTGACACCAATTGCTAACCTTCAATGAATGAATTGGGACCTTAGCTTGAAACCCTAGGTGAATCCTTTTTATTCTCTTTCTTTTAAAAGTTGCTAGGGAGAGAATATTTTGAGAGGAGTTTAGTTTTATTTTGTCAAATTGGAAGAATGAATTAACAGTGTTAATTAGGGGGTTGAAAAACTTAAATAGGGGTTCCAAACATTGGCAAAATGACATAGTATAGAAATTAATTAATTACGAAAAGACCCAACTGCCCCTAAAAAATAACTGACAACATTGACCCATGATCCACCATCGATGGACCGTGGATGGACCGTTGGTCCATCCTGGAAACTCCTGGTCCATTGTTAGAGACTTTTGACTGGACCCACAACTCCTAGACCACGGGGCGTGGACCTATCTACGGTCTATAGGTCCAGCCGTGGTCCATGGCCTGGACACATTTGGGTGGCCCTCTCCGCGGACCCTCCTATTGCTTGTGGCTCGACCTACGGCCCATGGTTGGGTCCTCGTGGATGGCACCGTTAAGTTATGAAATCTAATATGGTTCCCCTTTTCAGATTCGAGGTGTTACATTTTCTAACTCCAAGACCCTTCCAAATAAAACACCAAACATTGCTTGAGTAGATATACTATCCCTAGCTCATATCGTTAAACGAAAAATTACTCAGATTATCCCAATCCTAGGTCAAACCCATGGAGTCAATTTCAGCAAGTTCTCATTGTTGAGTCTTAACCAAGTACTGTTTTCTTTCTCAAGCCAAAACAATGTTAGAGAGCTCAATCAATGTTTAAAACAATTATTTTTAGATTACAACTCGAAGACAATAATAGATCCATGTGGTACAATAAATTTTAGAATCAATTAATCAATACTCATTCGGGGGTTTACACCCCCATAAAGCAAACATACAAATGACAAAAGATTTAGATAATCATAAAAGAAGAAACATAGACAATACCCATATATGAAATTTTATTCGAAGCTAATTTGATTAACAAAATCTTAAAACAAAGCTTTGAGTGATACAAATCTAAGCTTTCTTCCTCCACAAGCTAAGAAGTGCTTCACTATAGTCTTTGAATATCCTCCTTTTCTAAGAAGAATGTAAAACTCTCTATACTACTACCCTGACTGAGAAGAAGATAAAGGTACATTATTACACAAATACCCATTGTTACCTTGGAACCTTCCAAAGGAAGCACTTATTCAAAAAATTGCATTTTTTGCTTCAGCTTCTATAATGGGACTTATGTTGGACAACTGGAACACTGATCCAAAGTTGTGTAGCGGTAGTAACTTCCACATTTCAACTTTAGCTCTCACAAAAGCATTTACAATGGAATTTCAATCACCAATTGAGAATTTCATCATGCCAATTATAGAGTATATATTGGGGCTCTTTTTCACCTTTCAAGATGGTGTTCAACAAACAAAATACATGCCATCTCCTGTGGGCCGCTGGTTTCTTCGTTCAGCGCTTCAATGATTTAAAGCTTCAAATTCATCAAACATGATTTTCCTAGGGAATTCCTTCATACATGAGAACTAGGGCCTTAAATCTCCTTTATCATAATTAAAATATGTAAATAACTCATAAATTTAAGTCCAATGAATCTATAAAATATTGACTCAATAAACTCTATCAATAAGTCAGTGGTGACTAATTTGGTAGTCTGTTATCTTATTGATCCGACGTTTAGACTTGAAAAGGCCCTTTTAGACAAAATGAATGAAATGAACTGCACATGGCATGAAAGAGATACAAAATTGATTTCAGGTGTTACTTTCACAACTATGACCAATGAGATAAGAAGAAAAGATGAATAAAGGGATAAAATGATGGAAAAGATGATGACTCTAGTAGATTGCTATCAAAGCATTTGATGGCCATTGGAGTCAAAATTGTGAATGTCATTGGAGCACATAGAACCATGTGTGTGGACAAAGAGGCAGCCTATGGGATATTGATTAAACGGTTAGTTAAATATTGAATAAAATAGGGGGTTCTCACTCAGAGTACCAAGGTGTCAACTAAGGCACTTGGTGTTCTTGTGAAATGAACCAAGGTTGGGGAGTTATAGGGGGACATTAGAGAGATCGACATGTCTAATGGTGTGATCATGAAAGTGTTGGGGAGAAATAAAATCAGTAGAGTGAAAATATGTACATGCCTACCCAAAATGTTGATGTTGCTTCAAACCAACCAAGTTTTAGTGTCCCTACAAATTCAAAGTTTAAGGAAATATTGGTATGTTTATTTAAAAAAGTGGAGTAGATTAATGATGGAGTTAAAGAGCTAAATTGTGATATGTCTAACCTTACCCAAATTGTTATATCTTAGTCAACACTGATCAAGAACCTAATCACTTGTAATCTCAAATGAATCCTCAGATAAAAGGTATGTTTTCTATTGACACTATTCGGAATCAAAAGAATGATGGTCATTGTATGGAAACTATCACTAGAAGTGGAAAAGCCCTTGAAGGTTGAGTGATAAACCCAAACAATATAATGCGTGAGAAATTGAGTGATAGGGCAGAGGATACGGAACCCATGCTAACTATTGATGAAAATGTTGTTGTGGATGACGAGAGTCTAAAGTATAGAGGAAAAAAGGTAGATAATTCTCTTCATATGGTAATTGATGATGACGAAGTGAAGGAGGAAAATATTGCTATGGTCTGGATGCATAAATGTCCACCTCCTTATGCTTAAAGGCTGATAAAGAAAAAAAAGGACAATCAATTCTAGAATTTTTTGGATTGTTTAGCAAATTGTTCATGAATATACCATTGGTGAATGCAGAGCTATGCCAAGTTTATGAATGAATTGTTGCAAAATAAGAGGATTGTTGATCTGGGCACAATGCAGGCCTCTCATCTTTGTAGTTCCATGATAGAGAGCAGGTTGGCACCAAAGAAAAAATTTGAGAGTGTTTACTATTAAATGAGCCATCATGATGTATATATTATACAAGACATTGTGCGATCATGTGACATGCAGCAATTTAATGCTTCCTATAATTTTCAAGAAGTTGGATTCACGATATCCCAAGGTTACTCCAATGCGGTTGCTCATGGCTGATCAATTTATCAAATGCTTGGTACGAAACCTATTTGATTTGTTTTGGAAAGTTGACAAATTCATCTATTTAATGGACTTTTGGGCATTGAATTGTGATGTAGACCTCCAAGTGCCTATCATCTAAGGTCCCCTATTTAGTTACTAGATGAGATTTGGTAGATGTTGTATTAGAAGAACTCAAATTTCTAGTGCATAGTGAGGAAGTCATGTTCAATGTGTGCAAGTATATTAAGAGAACATATAAATATTGAGTTGTATTGGTAATTAATTTGAGAGATGAGGCGGTTGACATGCCTTGTGAAGACGATAAACCTTCTAATCGTTATTGAGCCATGAGATAGTATGGTCGAGCCGTGGCAGTAAATGAAGTACGAACTACGTATTACAATTTTCATGAAGCAACACAAAAGTAAAGTATAGGCCTCAACTAGTGCACCTAGAAGAAAACTTTACAAAATTCAGAACCTGCACTATATATGTGATACAAGGTTCTGAGCCTACAACCCGCATGTGCAACGCTAGTCCAAAATAGTAAACTTAGAAGTAAAGGCCTAAATAATCATCATGACACATGTAACACCTAATAAATTGGTAAGTTGAAGTGGATTGCAAAAGTTGTATTTCTGGCAATGGTGCAGGTTCCATGAGGCCTACTACGGACCATACAAGGTCCTGTGGTCCATATAAGGTAGTCGTAGGAAAGGTCCTTAAATATGGTGAAATATTGCATTTTTGAACAAGGACGGTCCATAAAAGGTCCTACATCTCGTAGGAAGGGGTCTATAGAAGGGTTCCATACTTGGGGAAATTTTTAGGAAAATATGTTCCTAAAAGAAGGGCTTACAACCCTTAGAAAGTTCTACAAACCATAAGAGGTGAGCCATAAAAGTTGGCCTAAAAATAGACTTTAGTATCTTGACCTACGAACAACTAGGATTACCCGTAGGAACTTCTATAGTCCATAGGTGGCACCCATAGGGTCTTTCTGGTAATGTTTAATTAAGAGTGTTTTGGTCTTTTCCTACCCATTTAACCTCTAAAATATGTTGTTTTGGCCCTATAACTACCCCTATATCTAGATTTACCGTTCAAAATTTACCCATTCCCTCTTATTCACTCAAAACCCCAAATTTCCTCAAGTTCATCTTTTTCAAATTTTCTCTGAGGCTCAAGGAAGGTTCCTAGGTTTTCCTCAGACACACAAGGTTTCTCTTGCAATTCTAGGGCTTTGATTACCCAAGGTATGGAAAACTTTATCAATGGACCCCTTCATTCATTGAGTCCCAAGATCTTCTCCCATTTCATCTATGGATTTCACCCAAATTTCTAGGGTTTTGTATATTTCTTCATGGGTTCAATTGCCTATGAATAATTTTATCCTAGTTGATCGTATTAATCATGATTCTATTTTAATTGCATGGTTTCAATGAATTTCATATGAACCACTACCCTATTCATTTTTTAGGAATATAAAGTATGATTGAGATTTTACATGCATCAGAAAATCTAGGTATTTGATGAACTAAATATGTTGTAGATGATGTAGCATTATGCTTTTATGAAAATGACGCGTCTGAATTGAAATATTTTCAATATGAAAGACGATCATGATTTTGATACTTTTGAAAAGTGTCTTATGAACATGTTATGAAATCATGGTTTTGAATAGAGCTATTTGATGTAATGAAGTTATGATTGGATTAACATTATTAGATTCTTATCTTTCAAGGTATTATGATTATAATATTATTATTCTTATTTCCATTGGGAGTTTACTTAGCAAAGAGAAGACTTTGGAATGGAGGCTCCAATGTTAGTAGAGGTCAGGTCTATAGAA
Organism: Solanum stenotomum; assembly: GCF_019186545.1. Classification (NCBI taxonomy): domain Eukaryota; kingdom Viridiplantae; phylum Streptophyta; class Magnoliopsida; order Solanales; family Solanaceae; genus Solanum; species Solanum stenotomum. Next base: position 23,107,310 of record NC_064291.1, read on the forward strand.
ATAACTCCTGTGTCCCTAACTATCTGCCCTTGTAGGATTTATCCGAAAAAGACATAGCTAGTGAATCCACCTAAACTAGAAGTTATGGTCCTTACAAGAAAAGTAGGACATCTCTTTTCGGTGTCGGAAAGACACCACATTCCATGTTATAGATCATATGGTTTATATCAATAAAAGTAAATTATCCCACAAGTGCTTATGTAATTTTTTCCTCAAACGCTTATGTTTTAACTTATGAAGAGTTTTCATCAAGTCTTGCATTGACATTGTCTTACGTCTTATGATTTTTACCTTATCATGTTTCGATATCTTATAATTGGTCATGCCTTACCATACTTTCCATTTGTATCATTTTTATGCATCCTCTTATAGTAGGTACATTCCATGTACTGATGCATATTATATTTTGTGTCCTATACTGTTTTATAATATAGAGTCTGACGCTCCTCCATCCGGTTAGGGCTAGAGTTTCTTTGGTGGGTCCTCCGAGGGCATGGCCACTTATGTTATTTTTTTCCTTTCATGTTATTTGCGTTTTAAGAATTCTTCTGTGAGCTAGGGCTTGTCTTAGCTACACTATGATACTTGAGGCTTATTGTCAAAGATAGCGTATATTTCACTCATGCGTAGTACTATGTTGGTATAAATGAGGTTGATTGAGACTATTATCTTACTTTGTTTCAATTCTTAGTATTGCCTATGTCAAGTGGCTTGTTTAGGGTCTCTCTAGGCTCTATTCGACATGTCACCTCTACGGTGTAGCTTGGGTCGTGACACATATGTTCACGCATATGGAACATAGCTGAAGGTAAGGCATTTGACCTGGAATTAACACGGGTGATAGACACATAATTTAAATTTACTGACCCAACTTCCCTTTCTTCTTCACTAAAGAGTATCTACAAAATCTCCATCCCTTCCATCACACTATTCCTACTACCAAATCACTCAATACTCTCCTATTCTCTCGCACCAATATGCCAACATAGTTAGGGCCATGCTATTTTCCCTGGGTATTCTTGAAGAACTACAATTATTGAACGTCATAAGCCTAAACCATTCTCTTATTCACAAAAACTTTTGATAAGCTCCTCTGTTTTAAAATTTGGAGTTTTTTTTTATGTATGGAAGTATTAGATTAGTAGAATGCAAGGTAGCTTTCACTAAACCACCATGATGCTTGTATGTTTGGAGTATTTAATATAATTTTTTATGGGGTGCGAATATATGTGATGACCCAAAATATACCCTAGATTTGACACGACGTATAAGACCCCAAGAGGCCCTACAATGGCCATTAGACATATATTCAACACAATAGGGTATCTAAAGGAAACACTTAAAGTAGAAAGCATCATATAATCAAAGAGAAGATAAGAAAATAATTTATAACTATGTCTTGACAAGCCATTCTAAACTAAAATAATAGTGGCTAGAATGTAAACCATACACTATATACAAAGTCACAAAGAAAACTGATAATAGCAATACAATCTTCATGGTCTTGCCTCAAAGTAGGAACACTCACCAATCAAATATAAAGTAGCAATCCAAGCTAGGCATGGGTGAAAGGAGAAACATCAGACCCTTTATTATAAAATAATATAGGCACAAGTATGCATTAGTACATGGAATTTACTAAGTATGATAAAATGTACAGAAAGACATAAACATGATCATATGAGGATTTGAACAGGATATGCCTGGACAAGCTAAAACATGAGTAAAAACCTTAAGAATCGTAAGTCATAAGCAAGGTCAATGCATTCTTAAAACATAATGAAAGATTTCGTAAACCTTTGAAGGTAACATAGTTTGTTTTGTGGGATGGTTACAATAACCGAAACTAATACCATGCGAGCTATAACATGGAATTAGATATAAATCTCACATCAGAAAAAGGATTCTACTTGCCAAGGTAGTCTCTGTAAAATTCATTTTTATGCTTTTTGTGGATCCACTAGCTTGATCATTTAAAACATTTTTATGGGGGCACGTATTGTGGGACTAAGTGATTTCTTCTAGAGACTCGACTTATACTTACAAGAGAGCCTCTCTATCAAAGTCCTCTCTTTGCTAAGTAAAATCCCCACATAATTAGTCATAATCATATTCATATCATCGTACTTGCAAAGGAACAATTAAACTACCAATCCAATCATGTGATAATAGAGTAGCTCCTAAATATCATGATTCATACATGTGTGAGAAAGCCTTTCAAATCCCTTATTTCATAATATGTGTGAAAACCTTTGACAATGCATTCATACCAATCTCATAAGCATCGTTAGTTCATAAAAATCATTTTCATAAAACATGCATAGCCTCTATAAATTATACTTCATAATTTCATGAGCTTTCTTAATAAATTCATCATTATAATCAAGTAAAAATCACGGGTCTATATGAAATCAATTGCAAATCATGTGGTTTAATCGAATCATGCATAAGAATATTAACATTGAGCAATTTCATCAAAATCAAATAAGACCCATAGAGGTTGCAAGAAACCGTAATCAAGTTAGGTGAAATTGAATTGGAAACGTGAAATTTCTTTGCGACCCAATACATAAATTAAATCCATTGGTGAATTTCCATATACCTTGATTATCAAAGCCTAGAAAGCAAAATAAAAGAGGAGACTTGAATCTTAGAACTCTTGCTTTCTTCCTTGAGCTTGAGAGAGAAGTGGAGAGGATGAACTTGGAACGGAATTGGGGTTTTGGGAGAATGAGAGCGTTTTGGGTAGTTTTAGGAGTTGAAATATGACTTAGAAGTATGGTAAAAATGACATAGTATAAGTATTAAATATGTAGCAAAATAATCAAATACCCTAAAGAATTAAATATACGATAGACCTATTGTTTGGGGGTTTATGGTTTGTAGGGCGGAGTATCGTCCATCTTGTCAAACATGAGATCAACAAATAGAACCTGAAAATATGATCAATTCCCACGATATAGCTCTACATCCCGTCGTCTAATATATAGTCCGTAGACCTTACTTAGAGACCTCAAGTTACCAAAAATCACCTACATCCATCTGTCTTTCAAAGATTTCCACTCTTTGGTATGTAAAGCCATTTATGACTCGTAGTTTGTACTCGTCAAACAAGTGTAATCCAAATTACCAAGTGAAGAACCAACTCTATGAGCACCACTTACAACCTATAGTTTATTCGACGACTCATCTTGTTGAAGCATACCTCATCAGTAGTTACTTGACATTTCTAAAAAATCAAACAAGGTCCTAAGAAACCCTTCTTATGACCCCAATAACACTTGACGACTCGAAGGTTGAGTCATATCACTAGACTTTTTGCAATATTTTCAAAACTTTTCACCAAAACTCTATGTCATTTCTGAGGTGATACAATATCTTCCCCTTGCTAACATTTTACCTTGAAGGGGACACAAGTTGTAACCCTTTGGGTCTGGGAAAGAAGGAAAATTTTAGATTTTTAGTTGGTGTCTGTGTTTACGAGCTCCACTTATGGATTATAGATGGAACTATGGGCCGTAGATTGAAAATATAGGTTCTGGGAAAAAATAGTTCTAAAAGTCAAGTTCTAGTACCGTTTTGACGGTTCAACAGGACGGTCCATCGTTCCTTCGACGAGACATAGGTAGGTCTCGTGGGTCACACCCAGATTTAATGAAACTTTAAGGCTGACAGTTCGGTTCTACGAATTCCATGTATGGATCGTAAGAAGTCATACACACTGTACATGTAATCTATTGAAAGAGGGTCAATTTTAAGGTCCAGTAACCATTCGATGATTGACTAGTACATTCCGTCTAAGTTCGTAGGTCCAACCGTTGATGGGGTTCGGTAGTTATTTTAAGAAGGGCTTTTGGGTATTTTCCTATTTATTCTAGCCCAATACTATTTCATTTTACCTTTTATCCTAGGACCTATATAAATGATTTACACCCTCAAATCACCCAATTGAACTCATTCTCCTAAATTCCCAAAAATTGATCAAGTTATTTTCCAAAATTTCTCTCTCTAAAGCTTGAAGAAGAAATCTAGGGTTTCAAGATCAAGTCTTCAACTTCACCATTGATTGTGGGATTTTGACATCAAGGTATAATAGTATTCACCCCTGGAGTCCTTTTTTCCATAGGGTTCTTAAATTCTCCAATTTTTACAAGTTATAATATCCAATTAAAGTTAGGGTTTTATTCAATCTCGTAGGTTATTATTAGTTAAGATCCAATTGATTATTTTATATATTTTTATGCTTGAATTGAGATAATTACATATTTTAAAGTTGAATTCATTTGAAGACATGCATGATCTAGATTTTGATCTTATGATGAAACTTTTGAATTATGAAAGATGAATTTATGAAGATATGCATTTTTCTTTATGAAATTGTTGAAGATGATTTAAGGTTGCTTTGAGAGTAAAAAATTGATATATTAGTGAAAGGATTTATCACATACTACTCAAAAAATTATTGTAAAAGAATTTTATCACATAAAAGATTAATAAGGTTGAAAGGTTTTCTCACCTAAGTTGAATCAAGAATATGGATCTTTTTGAATGAAATCTACCTTGCATTGGCTACTTAATTTAGACTTTACATGGATAATAAGACAAGTAAGGTGTGTAGCTTGCATTGACCATGGTTATGACTTATATTTTCTAACATGTTATTTTTCTGATTTATCTTGGTCATTGCATGTCATATAAAGTCCTTTAGCATGATTTTATAAATCTTATGTATTGCTATCATACTTGGTACATTCCATGTTCTAACACTTACTTGTGCCTACATTGTTTCACTAATGTTGGGTCCGACACTCCTACCTCCCATACTCGTGGATAGTGATCCTTTATAGACATTGAATATTCATGAGTCCTCATGTTTCGAGGACCAAGGCTCATTTATTGCTTCCATGTCTTTTAATTTCATATTTCATATTTGACGTATGGGTTACATCCTAAGCACTTCTTTATGATGTAAGAGTTTTCTTTGTGACTTATGTTAGACTTTCACTACTTTTGTCAAATTCTTTTATATGAATTGATACTTTCATTAGTCTCTTGTTTCATTATCGTGCATGTTGCATGCTAAGTGACTTCTGTAGGGCCTCTTGGGGTCTTATACACCATGTCACGTCTAGGCCATACTTTGGATCGTAACAAACTTGGTATTAAGAGTTCTAGGTTTAGAAGGCTTCTTGGATGTCTCATAAGCCACGTTGGATATAATCTTGTTCATAACTGTGAAGCGCGCCACATTTATGAATGAAAAGCTATAAGATTTTTATGAATCTCAACTTCTTTCATTTCTCTAAAGTCGTGAGATACAATTTAACTCTATATGTTTCTATCCTAATCCATATCCGATAATTTTTAGGATATGGACACTTTAAGGGCATATGCTAGAAAGAATGTGGGAGAGAAAGTGAAAGAGAAGCTCCTCAAGATATTCAAGACGCTCCTCAAGTCCCGCTCAATGATTTGGCCGAACAAGTGACTAATGCAAAGTTTAGGGATGCATTTTGAGTGTTGGATCAATCCACGACGGCTCAAGAAAATAGGAAGGTTTTGGTCCCCGTGAACCTAAATGTCTATATGGTGGCAACTAGAGTGAGAGACTTAACTAGAATGAATCCTCCAGAGTTTCATGGTTCCAATGTTGAGGAAGATCCTTAAGAGTTCATGAATAAGGTGTATAAGTTGTTGATGATCATGGGAGTGACACCGGTGTAAAAGGCGGAGTTAGCCGCTTATACAATTTAGGGTGTTGCTCAAGTGTGGTTCAATCAATTGAAGGAAGAGAGAGTAGTTGATGCGGGTTCTCTTGACTACGAAAATTTTAAGGTTTCTTTGCTATGGAGATGAGGGAGGCAAAGGTACTTGAAATCATCAACCTTCGTCAAGGAAACATGACTGTGAAGAAGTATGCTTTGAAGTTCACACAATTGTGTCGATATGCTTCTACTATTGTATCAATCTTAGGGTAAGAAGGAGTAAGTTTGTTTAGGAGTGTCCGAAATGGTGGTTAAATAATTTCGTACTGCCATGCTTATAAATGAAATGAACATTTCTTGCCTAATGGTTCATGCTCAGCAAAACGAAGAGGAGAAACTTAAGGAAAAGTCCTGGAAGGAAAATAAGGCCAGTTTGTCTTTTATTTTAAGGAATTAAAAGAACAATTGAAAAATTTGTTTGATAAGGGTTTCATCCGACCGACTATCTTTGCATGGGGTATTCAAGTTTTGTTTGTTTGATGGTTCACTCCATATGTATATTGACTATCGACAATAGGAAAGAGTTACCATTAAGAACATATATCCTCTGCCAAGGATAGATGATTTGTTTGATCAACTACATATATCAAGATCGGCCACCAGTAAGGTTACCACCAATTGTTGAAAAACAGGGTTTAAAAGTGAGGCATGTTTGATACCTGGCACATATCTGATCAACGAGACCCCATCTACGGACCGTAGATCTGGTTCGTGCGTCTGGTGCACATGAAGAATCCACTAAGTGTGGAACCACGGAGGTGGACTATAGTCGATAGGTCAATATACAGACCGTTCTACACATTTGTGGTTCCCATTAGAGCCCAACCTTTTGGGACTTTTGACCTATGGAAGGGACCCACGGTCCATAGGTGGCCACTGAAGCTACTGTCTGAAATTTGTTTGTTTTTTATTTTGGTTCGTTCTTTGTTCTAAAATCATTTTGAGTGTGTTATTGGTTTACTTTGGTACTAACTAAGCCTTCACAGGTGCGCTCCCAAGAGAACTCCCACTCAAGTAACAAGGGGCAAGTCAAAGTCGGTGGCACCCATATTGCGACTGATTGATGAAGATACTGATGCGGAGAAGGATCCCGCCTATGTCCCACCTACTACGACGACATCCCCTACTGCATCTTGTACTACCCTGAATCAATCCCGGCAGGTGGTTCCCGAGGTAGTCACTGTCTTCCAGTATGATGAGGAGGACACACTGATCGGTTCACCAATTGTTTGCGTTTTCAGCTCTGAGTCCTCCTCTGCTTCTTGGTCTGCTTCGGGCTCTACATCCAGCTCTAGTTCACATATGTCACAACCCAAGGGTATCCCCTAGAGATAACACGGCGTACTTGACCCCGAAGGGGTCGCATACAAGACCTTAGCATAATCATAACATTCAAGACATAGAATAATGTAGAAAAATTTAAAAACTTTACAATCAAAGATCAACTTCTTTTCATAAACAAAACTACAAATCTAGACTTGTCTCAATCACCATCTAGTACACAAGGAGTACAAATAGGGTCAAAAGCCCTTTACATCAATAGTAGTCTCAAAGTAGGAAAGTACAATAAAACTAGAAACAATAGCATCTTGTCCTTGAACTTGAGGACTCACCAAGCTTAGGGAATAATCGACCCAAGCTTCTCTTAAAGAAAGTAGAATGTATCAATGGCCGGAACCTACACTCATAGAATGTAGAAAATATGGGTTAGCACAAATAATGTTATAAGTATGGACACCATGCACAAAATCCTTCAAACATGCATAAAAGGGACATTTAGTTGAAATCATGCATTTACCAAATTTTAAACCCATTATATATATTTATGAAGAATCATAAGTCGTACCAACATACAAGCAACCCACTGCTAAGTGTCACCCTTAGGTTACCAACATCATACAAATATTACTTTGCCTTATTCACAGTCAACATACGTGAGTAAAGAGTCATACATGTTCATAACTTACAACAAGTGAAATCAACTTTAACATTCATACATATCTTTCATATATAATTCATAAGTCATCATAACATAAGAGAACCTCACCATAACCTTTCTTATGGTCTACTTGTGCAATGTGTAAGTGAAGTCCCATACCCCCACTCATACTAAGTAGTACCCCTTAAGAAGACATAATTAAAGTCCATGTTCTTACCATAGTTCATATTCGTATCATATAGGGATAATTGCCTTAACCGACATAGACAATGTAAGTTACATGGAATCCGGTGTTCTACCGCCACACCGAAAAGAGATATCCTACTTGCCTAAGGTAGGACATACATAATATATTTTAGGAGGATCCACTAGGTAAGACCTATGTGGGCACATATTTATGGGATATGGGGATTGCTACTAGAAACCCGGACTTGCTAAACGTAAAAGGTTGCCATCCCATGAGACAACATATATTGGGAACCCGGACCGGACATGCTAAACATAAAAGCCTCCATCTCATTTTCATATCCACTCGGTGCTAAGGATAATTCCCTTTAAAAGTCACATTAAGTTTTTAATTAAGTTTAGGCTCATGAAAGAATGCACTAGTCACTAAAACCAACAAGCATCATAATAGCTCATAGATTCATTAGTAGATAATGCCCTTTCAACCTTAGAATCATCAACATGTGAGTAAACATTTCACATCATATTCATATTGTTCATGAGAATAGCCTTTCATTCAACACAACATTACTACCGTAGTCATGTCATATCGTACATAGTCATATACTATCATACATAATCATGTGTAGTGGTATAAGGATGAGGGATCTTGCATCACTACCACAATGTACACAATAATTAACCGCCTCCACCTTTCAAGTGGATCAATATGATCATATACATTTGTCATAGATTCATCACTATCTAAGTGAATCACAAGTTATACACAATCTTCATCAATATACACAAACCCTAGTTATTGCCCTTCAAGGCTAAGAATCAAGATCAATCCTAATTTCAAGAATTATAACATTAGATAGGGAAATTTTGCGTTTTAACAACATAATAAACATAAACATAATCGACTGAAAAGCTTAAATGATCAATCAAACCATACCCTAGTTCACAATTTAGAAAGAAGGGGATATCATAGGTCCAAGGGAGATTCTCATCAAAATCCAACAATACTTCAGCAATAGAGAAGAAACCCTCAACAAACCTTCTAGTTTCTGGCCAAACCCAAAAAGCTTCTTATTTTGGTAGGAGTTAGAGGTCTAGGCCAACCTTTGACCGCATCAGTCTTCTTCGGATCCACCTCAATACCCCTACTCGACACAGTATTTCCAAGGAAGGAAACCGACCTTAGCCAAAACTCACATTTACTAAACTTAGCATATAATTGGTTATCCTTGAGGACCGGTAACATTACTCTCAAATGGTGCATTTGATCACTCTCACTCTTAGAATAGATCAAGATATCATCGATAAAAACAATTGCGAACATTTCGAGATATTTCTAGAAAACCCTATTCATAAGGTCCATAAAAGCCACCGGGGATTCGTTAGACCAAAAGATATTACAGGAACTCATAGTGACCATATCTTGTTCGGAAGGCCGGCTTAGGAATTTCAACCCCTATTACCCTTAGTTGATGGTAACTCGAACGAAGAACTATTTTGGAGAAAATTTATTTTGGAGAAATAGTTAGCCCCTTGAAGTTGATCAAACAAATCGTCAATTCTGTGAAGGGGATACTTATTCTTTATAGTGACCTTGTTCAATTGGCGGTAATCCATACATATCCTAATGGACCCGTATTTCTTTTTCAGAAATAAAATAGGAGCACCCGATGGAGATATGCTTGGTTGAATAAAATCCTTGTCTAACAAGTCTTTGAGTTGCTCCTTCAACTCTTTCAATTCGTCCGGAGCCATTCTATAGGAAGGGATAGATATGGGTTGGGTATCCGACAAAAGATCAATGCCGAAGTCTATTTCCCGTTCAGGAGGAATGTCGGGAAAGTCATTGGGAAATAATTCTGGAAAATTACTCACCACGAGGACCCACTCTAAAGAAGGGACCTTGGACTCAACATCCATGACCCTAACAATATGATACAAATTCACCTCTAGGAATAGAATTCCCCCCTTTCCATTCTAAAATTGGCTCCTTAGGAAATTGAAATTTGACCACTTGGGTCCTACATTCTGTTGAAGCTTAAAATGCATGTAACCAGGCAATGCCCAAAATTACATCGAAATCAAACATGTCTAATTCTACCAAATCAACCAATGTGACTTTATGAGACAAAGAAATAGGACAACTCTTATAGACTCTTTTTGCCACTATCAAGTCACCAACCAGGATAGAAACTGAAAAAGGTTCTTCTAACACATTAGGGAGCATTTCAAATTTCATAGCCACAAAAGGTGTAAAAAATGACAATGTTGCACCAGGGTCTAATAATGCATACACATCAATGGAAAAGACTTGAAGCATACCCCTTACAACATCCGGGGAGCTCTCTTGGTCACCTCATGTTTGGAGAGCATAGAAGTCGTTCTTCTTGGGAGAATCAGAATTTGAGCTTATTTGCCCTCTATCCCTTGAACTTTTAGCATAAGACAATAGCTCTTCATATGACCGCTCTTCCCACAACTAAAGAAACCATCCATGCAGACTAGTCTCTTACCTTCATGCTTCTTTCCGTACTTTGCACAACTAGGTCTTTCAACATAAGAGTTACCACTATTACCTCCATGTGGGTTAGGGTTAAACACCCAATCTTTGTTGACCCTTGTAGTGCTAGATGATCCTTGGTTGGAAAACCTCTTCTTGAACCTTGGCTTACCTTGAACCTCAAACTTACCCTTGGAAGAATTTCCATCATCAGTCATTGCCCTTTTTACTTCTCTATTCACTTGTTTGAGCTTTTGTTCATCAATTTGCTCGACATGAACCATAAGACGTGAAATATTCATACTTGGTATGATCATTGCGAAACGACATTCATTGACTACCAAGTCGGATATCCCCATTTCAAATTTGTTCATCTTAGCCCTAGAGTCCGCAACTAAGGTTGGAACATATTTAGACAATTGGGTGAACTTGAGGCCATATTCCTGCACACTCATACCTCCTTGGTGAAGGTTGATGAATTCTTGCATCTTTCTCTCCCTCAACTCTATTGGGAAAAACCTATCAAGGAAAGCCGACTTGAACACTCCCCAATTAACCGGACCCACTCTCATAGTTCTCTCATCCTTCCATTGCTCATACCATACTTGAGCCACATATTTCAATTGGTAGGTGGCTAGTTCTTCCTTCTCTCATGGAGACACACCCATAGCATCAAGCACCTTAAACACTTCATCAATAAACCTTTGTGTGTCTTCATCCACTTCGGTGACATATAATGTAGGGGGGATTCATTCTTGTGAAATCCCTAATCCTTGAAGCGGTTGTACTTGCATTGGGGTTCACTTGAACTTCAGCATCCCTAGTGACTTGAGTTGTTAAAGCATGAGTCAATGTTTGGAGAGCCATCCTTATCTCCACATTAGTCATAGCCCCTTCTTCATTTGGATCTTGAGGATCTTGAGGAGTTTGGGGAGGAACTCCCTCGTTGACATTCTCTTCTTGTACCCTCCTTCCATTCCCTCTTATTGTATTCGTTGCCTATAGTCAGAAAAGAAGGGTTAGAAGAGGAATTCAAAGTGTTAGGACTCCAGAGCATGACTAAGGAGTATTGAAAGAAGTGAAAGTTCCTAAAATCTTATAGCCTCTCATTCATAAATGTTGTGAGCTTCACACTTATGAACAAGAATTTACTAGACGTGGTTCATGAGACATCATCATAGAATCATTCTATAACCTTGTGCTCTGATTACCAAGTTTGTCACGACCCAAGGGTACCCCCTAGATGGAACACGGTGTACTTGACCCTAAAGGGGTCTCATACAAGCCTTTAGTATAATCATAACATTCAGGACATAGAAAATGCAGAAAAATTCAAAACTTTTACAATCGAAGTTCAACTTCTTTTCATAAATAAAAATACACATATAGACTTGTCTCAATCACCATCTAGTACATAAGGAGTACAATTAGGGTCAAAAGCCCTTTAAATCAATAGTAATTTCAAAGTAGAAAAGTACAATAAAACTAGAAACAATAGCATCTTCTTCTCGAACTTGAGGACTCACCAAGCTTAAGGAATAGTCGATCCAAGCTTCTCTTGAAGAAAGTAGGATGTATCAACGGCTGGAACATACACTCATAGAATGTAGAAAATATGGGTTAGCACAAATAATGTACTAAGTATGGACACCATGCACAAAATTCTTAAAACATGCATAAAAGGGACATTTAGTTGAAATCATGCCTTTATCAAGTTTTAAACCCATTATGAATATTTATGAAGAAACATAAGTAGTACCAACATCCAAGCAACCCAATGCCACACTAGTGCAATGCAAAGGTAAAGTCCCATAACCTCACCAAATGCTAAGTGTCACCCTTAGGGTACCAACACCATACAAATCTTACTTTGCCTTATTCATAGTCAGCATACACGAGTAAAGAGTCATACATGTTCATAACGTACAACAAGTGAAATCAACTATAACATTCATACATATCTTTCATACATAATTCATAAGTCATCATAACATAAGAGAACCTCAACATAACCTCTATTAAGGTCTACTTTTGCAATTTTTAAGTGAAGTCCCATACCCCCACTCAGACTAAGTCGTACCCCTTAAGAAGTCATAATTAAAGTCCATGTTCTTATCATAGTTCATATTCGTATCATATAGGGATAATAGCCTTAATTGACATAGACCATGTGAGCTATATGGAATCCGTTGTTCTACCCCCACACCGAAATGAGGTGTCCTACTTGCCTAAGGTAGGCTGTACATAATAGCTTTTAGGGGGGTCCAGTAGCTAAGACCTATGTGGGCACATAGTTATGGGATATGGGAATTGCTACTCGAAATCCGAACTTGCTAATTGTAAAAGGTTTCTATCCCATGAGACAACATACACTGGGAAGTCGGACTTGCTAAACATAAAAACCTCCATCTCATTTTCATATCCACTCGGTGCTAAGCACAATTCTCTTTAAAAGTCACATTAAGTCTTTAGTTAAGTTTAGGTTCATGTAAGAATACACTAGGCACTCAAACCAACATACATCATAATAGCTCATAGATTCATTAGTTGAGAATGCCTTTTCAACCTTAGAATCATCAACATGTGAGTAAACATTTCACATCATATTCATATTGTTCATGAGAATGGCCTTTCATTCAATAGAACAATACTACCATAGTCATGTCACATCGTACATAGTCATATCATATAATACGTAATCATGTGTAGGGGTGTAAGGAAGAGGGATCTTCTATCAATATCACAATGTACACAATAATTAAACCACTCCACCTTTCAAGTGGATGAACATGATCATATACATTTGGCATAGATTCATCACTATCTAAGTGAATCACAACTTATACACAATCTTTATCAACATACATAAACCTTAGTTATTTCCCTTCAAGGAGAACAACCAAGATCAATCCTAATTGCAAGAATTACAACACTAGATAGGGAAATTTTGCAATTCAACAACATAATAAACATAAACATAATCGATTGACAAGCTTACATAATCAATCAAATCATACCCTAGTTAAAAATTTAGGAAGAAGGGGAAATTATGGGTCCAAGGGATATTCTCATCAAAATCCAACAATACTTAAACAATGGAAAAGGTTTTAGAAGAAGACCTATGGTGTAGATTGAAAACCCTAGGTTTGGGGAATTTCAAAACACAATTTGAAGGGGTTTCTTGGCTGATAGCTACCCAAGAGCAAAGAGCATCCATACCTTGACTAAGAATCACCACGGATTTTGGGGAAGAAACCTTAAAAACTACAAACCCTAGTTCCAATGGCTTCTTCTTCTTCCTTGAGCTTAGAGAGTGAAATATTGAGAGAGGAAAAGATTTTGCGAATTATTTGGGTGATTGAGTTTATGACTTGAAAATAGGTGTAATTGACTTAAAAACAATTTTTATAATACCCTTAAAAATACCCAAAACATCCCTCATTTAATTGGACTAAAATAGAAAATCACCCTAAAGAACGTCATTAATTGACCCCCGTCCAGGTTCACGACTCACTCCATGAGCCGTGGTGAGGACCACGACCCGAAGTCCTGCCCGTGGAGTTGAGGCAATAGCTCCTTCTTTGGAGTTCAAGGCTCCATGGCCTAAGGCACCCTCATGAGCTCCTTCACGATCCATGAAGTGGACCATGCCCCGTGGTCATGCTCGTCGAGGGTGAGGCAGTAGATAGGTACTCCATTCCCCCATTCCCTCATGCCCAAGTCTCCTTCACGAAGGGCTCCACGAGCTGTGGTCAAGACCACGAGCCATGGTCCCTTTCGTGAAGTTGAGGCAGTGGCTAGCCTTTTGGGTGGCCATCTTTCCATGGCCAAGGGACCTTGAAGACCACTTTCAGGAGCCATGAAGTGTACCACGACTCGTGGTCCCCCTCATGAAGGTTGGGGAAGTAGCTCCTAGCTAGCGGCTGCCTTGGCCTTTGGTCTTGGCACTTGCCTCTTGGTCTTGACTCAATAAACCCCATTTCAACCGTAAATGAGCTACTAAAAGTCCCGGGAGTCATTTTATGATTTTTAACCTTACATTTAGGCTCTAGTTTAACCTATCATTTTTTGGGGTGTCACAACCTGGGAGGACTACCTCATCTGATGAGGCGACTAGTGCAGAGAACATTCCAGTGCCACTGAACACCGATCCTGCCCCAGTCGCAGAAGATCCAAACATTTGGTGTGTAGATGGTTAGTGGTAGATATACTGAGACTCCAGGATGATAAATGAGAAAGAGCGGATGGCTCGATTGATTACCGAGGACCGTCGGGCTCTCAAATGTAGCGTTTATACTATTCCTGACATTCAGGCATGCGAGTGGATGGTTTGTAGCCCAGGGTAAAATAGTGAAGAGATCGTGAGGGAATTCTATTCTTTCTACGCAGCCACACTTCGAGATTCGATTAAAAAATGGGCCAAGCCTACTTCCCAACTTGCACTAAAGGCTACACTATTTCGTGGGGTCTTGGTTGACATAAATGAGGCTACTATTCGCAGATTCCTCTACGGCCCAGGCCATACTCTAGCTATCAATACGGACGAGTTTGATTATCATTGGGACATAGTGAGGAACGGGGCATTCCTAAGGAATGCGGAGTAAATGGAAAGTTTATTGCACTGGTTGGCCCGTCAGCTTGCCACAGACGGAGAGCGCGCCGAGTGGATCAGCTACCCGAGTGGAGGCATAAAGAAGGCCACTTTGACTTATGTGGAAAAATTCTTCTGGCTATTGGTGTAAAATAGCGTGTCTCATACGTAGGCAAATAATGTTCTTACTTGGGACAACACAGTCATGCTGGCAGCCCTAGTTGCTGGTTTTGAGATAGATTTTGCCCGTATGATTATTGCGAAGATTCAAAAGAGGGCCTTCAAGGTCACTACAACTTATCCCTTTACGTACCTCATCTTTCAGTTGGGCAGGATTCTGGAGTGCCGGTCTGGCATTGTGATAGGTTGATCCAGGAGACCATGACCCTGGATATAGGCCTGATTTGAGATAAGGCGAATGTGGCGGCACCATGCATAGAGCCGCAGGTCGAGGTGCCTCCACTGGGAGTAGATTTAGTGATTCATGTGGAGCAGATATAGGTTGATGAGCCTGCCCCTCCAACCCCCACTGAGGATGCTCCGACTTCTCATTCTCCGGCCACCAGTCAGGCCCCGAGCTCCTCCAAAGCCACCCATCTTCAGGTTCTACCACCGTATCCTTAGCTCCAATCCAAAAGTTAGAGGCTCAGATGGCCGTATTATTGCAGCATGTGAGACCATGGATGTAGTAGGTGATTAAAGAGTCTGCGAGTATGGTGGAATAGCTGATGGAACAGATGATGGACCGTAAGGTTCAGGTACTCCACCAGTGCTTTGAAGTTTTTGAGTTGCATGTCTTGGATCAGCCAACCTTATCCACCAATGTTTCTTCCTTCCGAAAGGAGTCAGGCAGTCACCAGGATGATCTTGAAATTTTCCTTGCTCCACTAGACACTTAGCCCGAGTCGGCCCCCATAACACCGATTGATGTAACGGTGTTAGATACTCTATTCGAGGATGATATGCCTCCAATTTACTCTTCCCATCGTGTTGGGAAGCACCCCCACTCTAGTCGATCTTCTGAGGACACTAAGGCTGAGAGATATTGCAAAAAGGGAGCATCAACAATTTGAGGAGGCTCGGAGGGCATCTATAGTTTATGAGAAGATACGCTAGCAGTGGGCTAGGGAGGTTGGTGTTGGTGCCTCGAGCAGTGTGAGCACCACTGATGGTGCACTGAGAATTGTTGATAGCAGTACTGATAGTGTTGTGACAGTTAATGAGGGCACTACTGAGGGTGACCCGAGTGTTGATCTAGTGGGCTCCGGGAAACCGGACCGACCCGCTTGTGGATAGGTGTTCGGAATTATGCGCCATAGATTTGCTTTACCTAATCCTTTATTCTTTACTTTTTGTGCATTGGAGACAATTGCACTCTATTTTGTTGGTGGTGGGGTAAATGGATTGTGAGTGATAGGGTGAAGTCTAAGTAACCCAACTGATAATCCTCTCTTGGGGTTTCCTTGCTTGTGTTCCTCTCCCGTAAGAGACTGTGTTAGTTTATGTTGAACTGGCATGTGCTAGTATTGTATGTATAGAAACATGAGCAAGAATGAAGCATGTTGGCATAATTAAGAATGAGAAATGATACCCATCCATAACTTGTGATATGTGCTAAAATCTATAGGCTATGTGTTAAATGTGCTGGCTCTGAATGAGACATGATAAGAACCGATTTGACCTCATGACTTAAGCTAAAAGCTTGAACTGGGTAATTTGATAATCTGATAATGACACAATGTGCCTAGAGTGTGTGAGGATAGTTGAATGTTCAGACAGTTTTCTTCCAATCTAGAACTTGCCCCGTTGGTCCTGCTAGGATAATATAGGCTAGAAGTTAGGAAGTGATCATAGGCTAGTGTTCAAATTATTCCACTTAAACCTAAAATCATCTAACCGAATCGTAGCATTATACTCTTTTGATCCAAATGTTTGAGCTTAAAATTGACCAATTCTTTTTATTCACCTAACACACATTCCCTTAAATTATTGTCTTGGCCCCGGTCCCTCCTTGGACATGTACACCTTGACTTAATTCCAAAAGACTAAGTTGAGGGTGGCTAAGCCAAAAGTGACCTCGATCTTGGCCCTGCTTCGACATTGGACACTGTGCACCTCAACTAATGCAAAATGCATAAGTTGAGGGTGGCTATGAAAGAGGGAACCCAATGCAAAAGTATGAGAAGAGTTGTGTATTGAAAGGAGAAAAAGAAATAGGATATGACTTTGTGCAAAAAGAAGCAAAAGAAAAATGTTGAAAGAAATAAAATAAAAATCATTTGAAAGAAAAAAGAATAAAGTGAGAAATAAGAGTCATAAAGTCAAAGGTCACATCATTGTTGCAAAGAGTTAAGTGAAATGAAAAGATGCCAAAAATAGGTCAAAGAAGAGGTAAATAACCAATGTAATGTCAAGGAAGGCAGAAAGTCACCAAAAATTACCTAATTGTACCACATCTGACCCTGAGCCTATGTTACAAGCTAAGAATATCCTATAGTGATGCTAGCAACTAGTTTCAAGAGTCTAAGCAGTGAAAATAAGGGCAAGACTATGGCATCGAGCACTAATTATACTTGAAGTTTTTTCTGAGCGTGAGTGTTAATGAATCCTTGTGAGTAAAATCATATTCATTGTGTGAAAAAAAAGGGATTTCGTTTGAAGTAAGGGCATTAGTTACATTGTTGGAAAGTTGGTACCTTGGTGATAGTGAAAAAATGTATGTTGTGGGTCGATTGGTCGATCTTTGTCATATCTTGATCTGCATGAGTTATCTTGTTGTGTCTAATAGAAAAGATTTGTACTCAGAAAGGGAGTTGGGATAGAAAGCCATCTGATTACTTATGTTTCAATGTCTACTTCTATACAAGTGTCGTTTAGACTCTTAGTGCGTCGTTTGAGGACAAACAACGAATTTAAGTTGAGGGTGTTGATATACAGTGAGTTTATGATATTTTTATACATTTCACTTAAGAGTTGTGTGTGTCTATGGCCATTTTGTATTAGAATTAATGTTTTTATATTAACGGAGGTGACCTACGGACCGTAGGTCCACTCATGCTCCGTAGGTTGGTGGAGTAGACGGAGCATCAAGGAATTGTTGACAAAGTGTTGAACCACGGTGACCATTGATGGACCATAAGTCGACCTATGGGTCATCCATCATGTCCGTCGTATCAGAAAGTCTGAGTTCCAGTACCTGATGAAAAAGTCTAAGTATCGAACCATGAGAGGGGACCCACAGTCTGTAGGTCAACTTACCGTCCGTTCTGAAGGTCCGTTGTTTGCATCTGAAATTTGAAGATTCTATGCTTCTATGAATTTGTCCAAGTCCTGAGCTACAGAAGAGACCTACGGACCGTAGGTCGATCCACAATCCGTAGGTCAGTCTCGTCGATTGAAGTCGCATCCAACAATTTATTTCCTTATTTTGTTTCCTTTTTGTTTGGGAGTATGTTTTCTATAAATAGGGTATGTAAACCTCATTTTTTGGGGTTAGCTACTATTTTTAACTTTAGTTATTGATGTGTTCTTGGGAATTAACTCGCAAAACATTAGCAATTTGATTTCCTATTTTCGGTTTATAAAGATTCTTGCTTTGAATTTCAATTGGAGATATTGGGTTTCTTCTACTCATTATGTAAGTTCATGAATTCTTCTTCTAAAAATATGAATTATGTTCTTGCTACTATAGTTAACTAAATCCACAACTAGGGTTGTGGGAACCATGAGCGATTAATAAAGTAACAGTAGTAACTAAGTAATTTTTGAATAGTGTTATTGCATGCATATATAATTCTTTCGTTTATAAGTCTTTTTAATAGTACGCAACGTTAGAACTCACCTTGTTGCTACTTTTCGGACCAAGGAGATAGTTAATAAGAAAAGAATTATCAACATAGATTAGTGTGATACTATCTAATAGTCTAATGTCAATTGGTGCTAGGGTGAAAAGTTACTCATACATTAATGTGATTTCTAATATGAGGTAAAGGTATACGTTAGTAAATTATACACACGTAGCCGGACCAAGGTGCAGGGTGAAATTCTCTATTTACCGAACTAAGGACTTAGAGATACATAACTTACCACTTTGCATATGATACACTACAAATTTATTACTATCACTAGGATTACCGCGTTATGAGCTTAATGGGAACACATACACCCTAGTTACTTTCTTTCATTGATAACAACTAAAGTTCGAATCTTGCTCCCTTGTTCTATAAACTACAATCAGTTATTTGTTACACAACCCCCCCCCCCCCTTTACTTACTTGTATTGGAAATAAGTTGACTAAAATAATATAATCGTAAGTTAAGTTTAAGTCTAAACCATATTCCTCCAAGTTGGGTGTAATTTGAGCGTATCAAGTATGTTAAGACAAATGGTTGCATAATTCCACCAAATTTACTAAAAGAATTTATAGAATCAAATGTAATAATTAAACAAAAACATCAGAAATTCAAGTTATTAACAAGTAATATAGGGGTGTGGGGATTGGAAATCGATGTCACATACGGGTAATTGTGTTTCTCAATAGTGGTAAACGTTCATGGATAGGTTGCTTCATTTTCAATGACATTAATATTTTTTCTATCTCATTAGTTCATAAAATCTCCGTTCAGTCTCATCTTTGTGCATAACTAAACAATCCAATACCTTACGACATCTCTCTTCCATGCAGATTTAGGGAAAATAGATTTGAAGTGTAATCTCTCTTTCAAGAAAATTATAGACATCAAACTTAAATTACATGTATCAAACTAATTACCCACTCCAATCATTCTCTTTTAAGCATCAATCATTGATCAACAATAGGATTAAGTTTGCAATATTAACCTATAGGTTAACCTTATGCTAATTACCCTAAAAACATGGATGAGCAATAATAAAACTTAGTAAAACACATTGTGTAATATATTAAATCAACATCCAACCACGTAATTGCACCCACAGACTTCAGATTTTAGCCACCCATCACAAAAAGTAAAAAATAATACATATCATGATAAAAGCCATGGATGTGATGAATTTAAGAGATTATAATCAACAACATTGATTTAAACATCAAATTGCCAACTGCAAAAGTAAAATTGAAAACTCAAAAACTAAAGTTGTTCTTTACAAGGTGAAATATCTCATACAAATTCTCCCGAATGTTCATTACTTAAAACTCTCGACTCTATATTTTTTGAATTCTCTTTGTCTCTGTCCTTTTCTCTATTTATAGTTTCCCTAAATTTGGCCTAAAATTCACTTTCTCATAGACTCGGTGATGTTAGTCAGGTTCAAAAATGATAGGCGGGTCGCCGTGTATTTTTAAGCTTGCCTTTCATTTTCCTTATTCTTCTTGTGTTTTAACCTCAGTTGGCGATCTCGTTTGAGTTAGCCTTTGACATTGGCAGATCACCAAATACCACATTTGTTCACCTTTTAAGTCTTAATGTTTCATCCAAGACATGTCATTATCAGCTATGGTCATCCTGTTAGGCCTTTATATTCAACAAGTTGTCATTTCACTACAAGTTTGTTGACCTATCATGAACGAAGGGCACCCTCTAGATGTAACATGGCGTAAAGAACCCTGAAGGATCCCACACAAGCCACATAGCTCTCATAACATAAGAAATAGAACAATAGAAGTAAAACAATAGTCCAATCCAATAGTTTTATAAAAGAAAATCGGAAGTCTAAAACACTTGTCTCAATAGCTATCGAATACAATGATGTCCAAAACTGAAATACAATAGGGAAAGTAGAAACAATGAAAATTCGTACTCGAAGAATGAGGACTCACCAAAGCTCAGGAATCTCAAAATCAACCACTAGCCACGAACATGAGAAACCTGACTGTCAGACCCTACATTTAAGGAAATGTAAGAAAGAGTATGCTTTAGTAGAAAACAATATACCAAGTATGATGGCTATGCATAAAACATTTAAATCATTCTAAAAGAGGACATTTCATGACATGCAATTGACCAAGCTAAAACATGATATAAAAGGGATAGAAAAAATAAGTAATAAAACCATGGTCAATGCAAGCTAACATCATTAAGAACCTTTCAACACATATGAGATACTTCTTGAAGTAACCTTAGTTCATTATTAATTTTGGAAGTATCCTTAACCAACATAGAGACCATGTGAACCATAACATGATCACCCGGTGTCTCCCACACCGAAAAAAGTTGTCCTACTTGCCAAGGTAATGCCCATAACTTCTAGCTTTGGTGAATCAACTAGCCAATTTCTATCTAGATAATCATCCTATTGGGGCACAAAGGTATGGGATAAGGAGATTGTTTCTAGAAACCCGACCTCTACTAACAGGAGAGCTTCCATCTCAATATCCTCTAGGTGCTAAGCATAAATCCCACGAGAAAGTCATTTCTTACTTGTTCTTATTATCCATGGAAGGGCACGTTATTTTGCCAATCCAAGCTAAGTCATAAATCCAAGGGAAGGTATCATTCAATAACCAATCCAAGCTAGGTTTCACTAGGATAGCTCTTAATCTCTGATTTAATTAGGTGAGAAGAACTTTCAACCTTAGAACCCTTTATTATGTGAGAAAACCTTTCACATCATGTTTTCATGTGTAAATGAGAAAATAATTTCAATAACACATTAACAACATCATCATTGATACTTTACTCTCAAAGCATCCTTAAATCATTTGCATAGATTTCATAAGAACCTGTATAATTCCATAATTTAACTTTCACGGTTTAAAACACACATTCAATAATTAGTATTTCGAAAACATGGGTTAGATATGGGTTTCATCATAAATTCATATAATTCTCTAAATATATGCTACATTTCATAAAACTCTACCTTTATAATCAAATCCCACATCTTATGTGTAATACCACGTATCTGAAAAAGGGAAAATAATCAGATTTCACTAGATTCCAGGTACCATCCATGGTGGCCAAGCACGACTCGTAGGTTGGACCACGGACCGTGGGTGGGTTCATGGATTGTCTAGTCAAAATTGTCCAGGCCATGTACCACGACTGGACCTACAGACCATTGGTGGGTCCACGCCCCGTGGTCCAAGAATCATAGGTCAGGACAAACGCCTCTGACAACCTACCATGGTCCACTAGGACGGGCCATGAGTCAGACCATGGTCCATTCACTGAACCCGTTAATTGGCAGGTCAGTGACAGATGAGAGTTAACTCATGGGTAGTTGGGTCTTTTCCTAATTAATTAGTTCCTATACTACGTTATTTTACCCTTTACTAAGACCCTTATATAAGATTTTTACCCCCAAATTTCCCAATAGAAATCATTCTCTCTAAACTCGCCGAAAAGAAAAGTTCTCAAATAATTCTCTCTTTAGAAACTTGAAGAAGATCATCTAAGGTTTCAAGCTATGGTCTCAATTTCTCCGTTAAAGGCTAACATTTGGGTTCAAGGTATGATAGTTTTAATACATAGAGTTTCAAAATTCCTCTATTTCTATATGTAGCCAATTGAGTTAGGGTTTTTTTCAATCATCATGGGTTGTTATCATTGTTGACTTAAATGATTAAATTATGATCTCTTATGCATGAACTGATGAAATACTATAATTTGATGAAGATTTCCCCATGAACCTATGAAATCCCCATGTTTTCCAGTTATGAAACATATGATATGGGATCTTTAAGGAAATTTTTTATGAAATCGAGCATGTATTTCAAGCTTTACCTGATTTTATGACGAAATCCATGTCTAACCCATGTTTTCTAACCATTGATTATTGAAAGTGGGTTTGGAACATCAAGTGGTAAATTATTGACATATGCATGGTTTTATGAAATATATGCAAATGTTTGAAGGGAACTTTGAGAGTAAAGTAGCAATGATGAGATTGTGTGGGGAAAGGATA
This sequence comes from Solanum stenotomum, assembly GCF_019186545.1. Lineage (NCBI taxonomy): Eukaryota > Viridiplantae > Streptophyta > Magnoliopsida > Solanales > Solanaceae > Solanum > Solanum stenotomum. Next base: position 23,130,176 of record NC_064291.1, read on the forward strand.
TTCTCACTAAACACATTCTAGCTTTATTTGAATGTTTTTCTCATATAGAAAGGATTCTTAGGTTGAAAGGCTTTCTCACCTAATTGAATCATAGAGTAAGCGCTATCCTAATGAAGTAGCTTGGTTTGGTTGTCCAACGGCACCTTTCCATGATTAATGAAGTCAAGTAAGAAATGACTATTCCATGGGATTTATGGTTAGCACCGAATGATATGATGATGAGATCAAAGTTCTCCCGTAGTAGAGGTCGGGTTTCTAGAAGCAATCTCATGAGATGGAAGCTCCCTAGTTATTAGAGGTCGAGTTTCTAGTAGCAATCTCCTTATCCCATAACTATGTGCCCCAATAAGATGTTTTAGATAGACATTAGCAAGTGGATCCACAATAGGTAGAAGTTCATGGTCTTACCTTGGTAAGTGGGACACCTTTTTTCAGTGTGGGGTAGGCACCGGATTCCATGTTAGTACTCACATTGTCTTACATGTCGGTTAAGTCTAATTCCCCACAAGTAATAATGAACTAAGGTTACTTAAAGAAGTATCGCATATGAGTTGAAAGGTTTTTAAGATGAAATTAGCTTGCTCTGACCATGATTTAAGACTTAAATTTTATAACTCTTTTATATCATGTTTATCTCAGTCAATTGGATGTCATCAAATGAAATGTCCTTTTTAGCATGATTTAAATGTTTTATTCATGGCTATCACACTTGGTACATTGTTTTGTAATAACACATACTCTTGCATACATTTACCGAAATGTAGGGTCCGATAGTCAGGTTTTAGGGTTTCATGGCTAGTGGGTGATTTGATTGATTTATGTGCTTTTGGTGAGTCCTCATACTTCGAGGGAAGAATTTATTGTTTTCACTTTCTTTCATTTATTTCTCTTTTGGACATGATGCATGGGTTAGGCCCAATTTCATTTTATTGTACTACTTGGCTATGATGACACAATCGTATTAGACTTCCACTTTTCTTTTATAAAAATATTTTGGAGTTGGACTATTGTTTTACTCTTATTCTTCTATTGCTTATATTATTAGAGCTAAGTGGCTTGTATGGAGTCCTTCAGGCTTCTATACATCATGTTACATCTAGGGGTGTCACAACCCAATGGTATCTCCTAGGTGTAACATGGCATATAGATCCCCGAAGTACTCCATACAAGCCACTTAGCTCTCACAACATAAGAAATAGAAAAATAAGAGTAAAACAATAGTCCAAGTCCAAAACATTTTATAAAGCGGAAAGTGGAAATTTAGACTCTTGTCTCAACATAGTCATCTAATACAATAGAATGAAATTAGGCCTAGCCTAAACGTCATTTCCAAAAAAGAAATGCAAGAAATAAACTAAAACAATAATTCTGTTCTTGAAGCATGAGGATTCACCAAATCTCGGGAATTCACGAACTCAACAACTAGCCACGAGACTCGGAAATTTGTTTGTTGAACCTTACATTTTGGAAAATGTAGGCAAGAGTATGCGTAGTATAAAACAATGTACCAAGTATGATATTCATGTGTAAAACATTTAAAACATGCTAAGAAGGGACATTTCATTTCATGACATGCAATTGATCCAAATTAAAAATCATATGAAAGAGTTATAGCATATAAGTCATATATCATGGTCAATGCAAGCTAACTTCTTCTTTAATATCTCTGATCTCATACTTGATACTCCTTGAATAACATTAATTAATTATTATTTGTAGGCAATTAGCCTTAACCGACATTGAGACCATGTGATCTATAACATGGAATCCGGTGTCTACCCCACACCGAAAAGAGGTGTTCTACTTAGCTAAGGTAGAACCTTGAACTTCTAGATTAAGTGTATCCACTAGATAATCAAGCTTTGTGGGCAAATAGTTATGGGATAAGGAGATTGCTCTTAGAAACCCGACCTCTACTAATGGGGGAGCTTCCATCTCATGAGGTCACTTTGGAAATCCGACCTCTACTAACGGGAGAGCTTCCATCTCATTGTCAATATCCACTTGGTACTATGCATAAATTGCCATGGAATAGTCATTTCTTACTTGGCTTCATTACTCATGAAAGGGCACCATTGGCCTACTGATTCAAGCTAGTTTCATTAAGATAACTCCTAGTCTTTGATTCAATTAGGTGAGAAAGCCTTTTAACCTAAGAATCCTTTTTATGTAAAAAATTTTTAACATAATGCTAGTATGTATTTTGGTGAGAATATCCTTTCATAACACAACATTACCATTGGTACTTTTACTCTCAATCACCCTTAAAACATTTGCATAGACTTCATAAAAGAATACATAAGTCCATAATACCCCTCCTTGAGGTCAAAACCCAATTTCAATCATCAACTCAATTAGATATGGATTTCATGATAAGTACATGTAAAACTAGTAATACATCTTCAATTTCCTAAAACTCTTCCTTGAAGATCAAAATCCCTCAACTTAGGGTTCATAACTTGAAAACATAGGGATCACGTGGGTTCATGGGGGAATTCTTCATCAATATATTGATGTTCATCAATTCATTCATAGAAGATTATAATCAACTCATTTAAATGAACAATAAGGAGAACCCGTGATAATAGAGAAAAAACCTAACACATTTGGGGAATTCTACCTTTTAAAATAGAGAGATTTAGGAACTCCATGGATGAAAAGTATCCATGAATGAAAACTATCATACCTTGACTCCAATTGCTAACATTCAATTGAGAAATTGGATCCTTAGATTGAAAACCTTGGTGAAATCTTCTTCTTCTTCAAGTTTCTCGAGAGAGAATAGTAGAGAGGAATTGGTTTTCTTTTGGGAATTTGGAAGAATGAAATAAATGTGGTGAATTTGGGGGTAAAAAGCTTTATACAGGGGTTCTAAATGTAGGCAAAATGACATAGTATAGGAACTAATTAATTAGGAAAAGACCCAACTGCCCCTGAAAATAACTGACAGCAGCTGACCCATGACCCACCACTGACGGAGCGTGGTTGGACCTACGGTCCGTGGTTGGTGGACAGAGAGTTTGGCCTGGAGCTACGACCATTGGACCACAGACCATGGACCCACCTACAGTCCGTAGGTCCAGCCGTGGTTTTGGCCTAGAGTATTTTTAGTGCACCCTTCCACGGACCTATCTATGGTCTGTGGTTCAGCCCACGGGGCGTAGCTGGCCTGCGTGATGGCACCTGAAGGTTCTTAATTTCTTGTTTATCTCCATTTTTCGGATAAAGGGTGTTACAACATCTCCCCCTTGGGATCATTAGTCTTCGAATGAGATTTAAACTTAATCTAAAAGAGTAAGAGAGGAACTAACAACCCAACCTACAATGCAATGCATACAATCAAGGAGGAATTATCACCTCCAAGCTAGGACATTCTCAAAACATCAAAAGAGGGGTGAACTAGCTCTGCCAGCCCATTATGCATGCAATACACCTAAATAAAGAGGAAACATCAACACAAGATTCAACATACTCAAATGCAACATAAGGAAGTAGGAACTACAGTTAGCAACCTAATTTGCATTAATTCTTTTTCAAAATTTCTCATATTCAAGGAGGAACTACCTTCTCGATGATAAAAGCATGCTCAAACACAATCTCATAGAGCTCATATGCAATTCACTCTCAAAAAGAATATCTAATGCATGTTTATCAATTCATCTCCTGAAGTCTATAGGAAAGTCATACTCGATGCACAATCAACATCAAGAAAATTAATCATATAAACTCTTTTTCATTCAAAACAGAAGTTTTCATGAACATGCATAATCATAAGGAGATCATGGAAACACATAAAAATACATGACTCCCAAAACAAAGATAAGTTAAGAGAAACTCATTACCTCAAATTTGAATAGGAGTAGAAAGAAAAATATGAGGATATCGGGACTTCATATCGGCCTTGGCCTCCCAAGAAGCACCCTCAACTAATTTATTAATCCACAAAACCTTCACAGAAGCTACTTCCTTGTTTCTCACCTTCTTAAGTTGTAGGTCTAAAATCTCAAATGGAACCTACTTATATAAGAAGCTCTCATCAATCCAAAACCCTTCTAGGGAAACTATGGATGTCGGATCTCCAACATATTTCTTAGGCATAGAGACATGGAAAACGGGATGCCCGGTTGCAACTCATTTGGCAAGTCTAACTCGTAAGCAACTTTACCAACACGTCTTAAAATCTTATATGGGCCTATATACTAGGGACTAATCTTCCCCTTCTTGCCAAACCTCTTTACACCCTTCATGGATGATATTTTAAAGTAAACCCAATCGTTGATCTCAAACTTTAGATCTTTTCTTCTCACATCGGCATAAGACATTGCTGACTTTGATCGATTCTCAACCTCTCTCTAATGAGTCGAACTTTCTCAATAGCCTCATGAACTAGCTCGGGACCTATTAGGGAAACTTTACCCACCTCAAACCAACCTATGGAAGATCTACACCTCCTACCAAATAAGGACTCAAATGGAGCCATACCAATACTTGAGTGATACTGTTATTGTAAGGAAACTCAACCAATGGAAAATGGTCATCCCAATTGCCATTAAAATCAATGACATTAGCCCATAACATGTCTTCAAAATTTTGGATTGTACGCTCTGCTTGCCCATCGGTTTGGCAATAAAAATCCGTGCTAAGCTTAACCTTAGTGCCAAGCCCCTTTTGGAATGACTTCCAAAACTGAGAAGTGAACTGCATACCACGATCGGAAATAATGGAGAAGGGCACTCCATGTAGCGTTACTGTTTCTCTTAAGTACAACTTGGTATACTCCTTCATCGAGTAGGAAACCTTGACTCAAAGGAAATGAGTTAATTACGTCATCTGATATACCATCACCTAAAAAGAGTCATATTGGTGCCGGGTGCGACACAAACAAATTATAAAGTCCATTTTCAAGTCTTCCCACATCTAATTAGGAATGCTAATATCTTGCGATAGACCTCTCGGTCCCTGATGCTGAACATTTACTTGTTTGCAATTTGGACACTTAGCCACAAATCCTGCGATATCTTTCTTAATCCCATTCCACCAATAGACCTCCCGGAAATCATGGTACATCTTGGTGGCTCCCGAGTGAATGGAATATCAAGAACTATGAGTTTCTATCAAAATTTGTTCCCTCAAGTCATCCACATTTGGAACAAATAAACAACCTTGGTATCTAAGTACCCCATCTCCCCGTTTGGAGAAAGCCTCAATAGACTTCTTGAGTGCCACCTCTTTTAATTCTACCAAAATTGGATCAAGACCTTGCTGGATTTCACATTCGCCGCAAAAGACCACTCAGAACCATTGTGAACCATTACACTACCTTTGGTAGAACCCACTAGTTGAACAACAAATCGAGCCAACCTATGAACATCTCGAACCAACTTTTTTTTTTCTTCATCAACATGATCAACACTTCCCATAGAAAACCGACTAAGAGCATCCGCTACCACATTAGCTCTACTAGGGTGATAAAGGACACTCTTGTCGTAATCCTTCAATTACTCAAGCCACCTTATTTGGTGAAGATTCAAATCCTTTGATTAAACATGTATCACAATCTCTTGTGATTGGTAAGCACATCTACATGTACTCTATACAAATAGTGTCTCCAAATCTTTAGATAAAAAACGATCGACGCTAACTCAAGGTCGTGAGTAGGATAATTCTTCTCATAGATTTTTAGTTACCTCGAGGCATATGCAATAACTTTCCCATTTTGCATAAGTACACACCTTAGCCCAATTCTCGAGAGGTCACAATAAACCACAAAACCATTTGTTCCTTCCAGTAAGGCCAACATCAGAGCAAAAGTAAGTCTATCTTTCAATTCTTGGAAACTCTTCCCACATGGTTCAGACCACATGAACTTAGCCTTCTTTTGAGTCAAAGATGTCAAATGAGAGGCCTCAACAAACCATCTATAGTAACCGGCTAAACCTAAGACACTTCTAATATCTGAGGGAGTTTGAGGTCTAAACCAACTCTTGACCGCATCCGTCTAACTAGGAACTACCTCAATACTCTTACTCGAAACAATATGACAAAGGAAAGCTACAGACCTTAACGAAAATTCACATTTGCTAAACTTTGCAAAAAGTTGTTGGTACTTAAGAATTTGCAATACGATCCTCAAATGATAAATATGCTTACCCTCACTCCTTGAGTAGATCAAAATATCATCAATTAATACGATTACAAACATGTCAAGGTATTGTCTAAACAACCTACTCATCAAATCCAGAAACGTTGCCGATTCATTAGTCAACCGAAATGGGATCACTAAGAACTTATAACAACCATATCGAGTTCGAAAAGTCATCTTCGGAATGTCATCGTCTTTCACCCTAAGTTTGTGATAACCCGATTGGAGATCAATCTTAGATAAATAACTTTCCCCTTGAAGTTGGTCAAACAAATAATCAATCCTTGGGAGAGGCTATTTGTTCTTAATAGTCACCTTATTTAACTGTCTATAATCAATACACATTCGGAGAGAACCATCCTTCCTTCTAATGAACAAGACTGGAGCACCCCATGGACAGGTACTCGATGGGACGAAACCCATATCCAACAAGTCCTTTAACTATTCTTTCAATTCCTTAAGTTCTGCCATATCCATACGGTGAGGAGGAATAGACATAGGTTGCGTATCTGGGAGAAGGTCAATACCGAAGTCTATGTCTCTCTCAGGAGAAATACCAGATAATTCATCTAGGAACACTTCCATAAAATCATTGACAGCGGGGACCAACATGGGAGAAGGTGTTTCAGAATCTACATCCCTCACCCTTACTAGATGGTAATAGAATCCCTTAGAAATAATCTTTCAAGGTTTAAGATAGGAGAAAAACTAACCCTTAGGCATAGAATTTTCCCCCTTCCACTCTGGGATAGGCTAATTCGGGAACTGAAACTTGACTATATGAGTTCTACAATCAATATAGGCATAGCTTGAGTGCAGCCAGACCATCCAAAGAATAAAATCAAAGTCTAACATATTATGTTCTACCAAGTCAACAAGAGTAACTCTATGGGACAAAGAAACGAGACACTTTCTATATAGCCCCTTTGCCACCAAAGAATGACCAATAGGAGTAGAGAGATAAAAAGGTTCTAACAGCACATCGTAGAGCACATCAAACCTCAAAGCCACATATGGCATTACAAAAGAAAAAGTACCACAAGGATCTAATAAAGAATACACATCTATTTGGAAAACTTTTAACATACCGATGACTACATCTGGAGAGCTCTCTTGTTCACCTCTAGTCTGAAGAGCATAGAAATGGTTTTGCTTAGGAGCATTGGAATTCAGACCACTAGTAGGAGATTTCTTTCCCTCTCTCCCCTTACCCATAAGCATTGGACAATCCCTCATTTTTTCACTAATTTTACTACAACTAAAACAACCATCCGAGCAGATTAGGCACTTACCATAATGCTTCCTTTCACACTTAGTGCAATTAGACCTAGGCAATGAAGATACACAACCATTTCCTCCTTGAGGCTTACAGTTAGACACCCTATCTTGGTTGAAATTTTGAGGAGCATTGGAGGAACCTTGACCGAAAAACCTTTGTCGGAAACTTGGATGATCTTGTCCATCGGACCTTCTGTAAGAGAGCATACCATCACCGATATTAGCCCTTTTTCCTCCCCAGACCTTTCATTCAGTTTCTCCTCTTTAATTTGTTGTTCATTCACTATGAGACAAGAGATGTCCATATCATGAATGAGCATTACAGTTCGACACTCTTTAACCACCATTTCAGACACACCGATACAAACTTACTCATTCTAGCCCTTGAATCTACAACCACTCATAGAGCATACTTAGACAATTGAGTGAACTTTAGAGAATATTCCCTCACACTCCTACCCTCTTGTCGAAGGTTAATGAGCTCTAGAACCTTAGCTTCCCTAATCTCAAGGGGAAGAATCTAACAAGAAACGCGGCCTTAAACATCTTCCAATCAAGAGGACCCGCATCTTCCAGCCTCCCTTCTTTACATTGGTTGCATTTTAGCCACACCTTTCAATTGGTAAGCGGCCAACTCCGCCTTTTCCACCAAAAAAACTCCCATGATCATCAAAATATTATATATCTCATCAATAAACTCTTGAGGATCTTCCTCAACTTTAGAACCATGAAACTTTGGAGGGTTCATCCTTGTGAAGTCTATGACTCTTGAAGCCGCAAAATTTAGTTTTAAGCTTGCGGGAACCAAAACCTCCCTATTGGCTTTGGTCGTAACCGCTTGAGACAACACTTGAAAAGCAGCCCTAAAGTCTGCATTAGAAGCCTGATCGGCCAAAGGATCAACCGGAACATGGGGATCCTGGGGAGAAGCTTCTTGTTCCGCATTCTCCCTCGTATTCCTTCTAGCATAAGCTCTTCGTGTAGCCATATCTTGAAGAACATAGGATAATAATTAGGAGAGAGATACTTTATAGAGTTAAACTCTATCGCATGACTTAAGTGTAATGAAAGAAGTGGAGTTTCCTACTCATCTTGTAGCCTCTCATTCATAAATGTGGTGCACTTAGCACTTATGAACAAGACATTACTAGAAGTGGCTTATGAGACATCCTAGGACCATTTTAAGCCTTGTTCTCTGATTACCAAGATTGTAACGACCCAGGGGTACCCCTTAGATGTAACATGGTGTATAGAACCCCGGAATACTCCATACAAGCCACTTAGCTCTCACAACATAATAAATATAACAATAAGAGTAAAACAATAGTCCAAGTCCAAAATATTTTATAAAGCTAAAGTGGAAGTCTAAACTCTTGTCTCAACATAGCCATCTAATACAATAGAATGAAATTGGGCCTATCCGATACAATATGTCCAAAAAGGAAATACAAGTATCACGATCCAGGGGTGCCCTCTAGATGTAACATGGTATATAGAACCCCGAAAGACTCCATACAAGCCACTTAGTCCTCATAACATCAGTAATAGAACAACAAGAGTAAAAACACAATTCAAGTAAAAAAATTTCATAAACGAAAAGGAGAAGTTTAGACTTTAAGTATCAACATAGCCATCTATTACAATGTTTGAATGAAATAGGGCCTAGCCCATACAACATGTCCAAAAAGGGAAATACATGAATGAAACTACAATATGAGAAAAAGTCATCCTCAAACCATGAGGACTCGCCAATAAGCTTGGAAGATACTCAAGTCCAAGCTTTAGCCACTAGAATGATCACCGCGAGAACCGAACCCTACACTTGGAAAATTGTAGGCAAAGTAGGCGTTAGTACAAAAAAGCACTAAGTATGAAATCCATGCATAAATACATTGAAAACATGCTAAAAGGGAAATTTCATTTGAAAGCATGCAATTTACCAAGTTTAAACATCATTATGAAGATAGTGGAAATGCATAAGTCATAAACATAGTTAATACATAGATTATCATAACATAATAGAAACACCTCATTATATACCCTCAAGGCATACTTGTGCAATGCATGAATAAGACCCAATAATTCACACCCATGCTAAGTAAACCTCTTTAGGCAAACATTCATACTCATCACCTTTAAGACCTTGAAAACTCATATAAAAGCTTCTTGAGAAACCATAGTTCATAATTCATATTCTTGTTTTTCTTGTTGTGGGAATAAGCCCTAATCGACATGAGACAATGTGAGTTATACATGATCCCCCAGTGTTACCCACACCGAAAAGGGTTGTCCTACATGCCTAAGGTAGAACCATACTCTTAGCTTAGGTAGATCTACTAGCAAAATAACCTATGGGGGAACATAGTTCATGGGATAAGTAAATTGCTACTAGAAACTCGCACCTAACTAAGGTAAAAGGTCTCCATCTCATGAGACATACTTTGGTAACCCGGATTGTAACGCTCCGGAAACAAGTAGACTAAACTAGAGCCTTAAGTTAGGGTTCCAGAGTTTGACATTACGGTTAGAGTTGTAGACAAGACTTCCCAAACATAGAATGAGGGGTTTTGTAACATTCCAGAAATGAGTAGACTTAACTAGGATTAAATTGAAAGGGTTAAGACTCAAGAAAGAGGGAAAGGGCCTAAACTACCTAGGAAAATGAAGAAAAGCATTTTCTCCATAGGACCTTTTGGTGAAGGGGGAAGCATAGTCGCCCAAGTGACTTCACGAGTCGCCAAAGTGCACTTAGGATCGCCTACTGGGTTGGCACATCACCTAAGGTCCCTCCCCATTGCCTATTAGGCTGCCTACTTAGGGAGTCATTTTGGAAAATTGGGCTGACCAAGGGTCCACTTGACGAGTCGCATAGTGCCCTTGGAGAGCCAAGTCGAGCAAGTTAGTTAGTTTTATGTTAAAACTTTATGGGTCTTAAGTTATTCTTCCAAAAATTGAACCTACAATGTTTTACTTTTTCCCTAACAATTATATAAGCTTTTTACACTCAAAATTTCCCCAATTAAGTCACTTTCATAGAATCACAACGAAAAACCCAAAACTTCATCTTCCTCACAATATTTCTCTCTCTAAAACTCAAAGAAGAAGAAGATTAAAATTGGAGCTAGGGTTTGAAGAAATCAAGGCTTTTATCACGCCCCAAACTAGAGAAGGTGTGACTGGCACTCGACACCTTAAGCAATCGAGTTAGAAACATAAACATACCAACTAACTCAACTGAGGGCTTAGAAGGTCAGGAAACATAACATCTAAAATACTATGACTGGAATCTTAAGGTAATAACCTGAATATCGATAAGCCATATAAACGAAGGTAGAGAATCCAAAGATAATAAGGTACTAGCTAGCCGACAAGGCTACAATGAAGATAAACACACATACATACATATATATACATGCCAACCCTATGTGGCTGGAAACTGGAAGCTACAGAAAAAAACCCAGAATATTGTGTCCACAATAGCCTCTATGAGTGCCATAAGAATTGGTCGGGAAAATTCCCCGATTATACCTAAATTGTACAATAAAATTAACATCCTATTAAAGCTCCAGGAAGAAGTGGAGTTTACCAACTCACAGCTAAACCCCGAATCCTAGAAGAAGGGTCAATCAGAATCCCTACCTAGTCCTGCACGCATGAAATAAAAATGCGTCCCAGGCAACGGGACGTCAGTACGAATAAAAATGTATTTGTATGTAAGGTACAAAATAGAATAATAAATAGTTACTGTAAAAAGGGAAACAAATATACCACATGAAACATAAACTGCCATGGCTTACATCAAACCTTATATAAATTAAATATACATGGTATGCTCGCAAAATCGTTTGTCGTGAATATATATCTATATATATATACAAATGCATGTCATACCCAACCAAGTGTTAGCAATGGTGGTGCCTTTCGGTAGCGAACCAGGATCATATTCGCCAACTTGTGGCCATTTGTTTGTCATACGTATAAATATAGGCAATAGGCCCCATACCTTCCGATTATGGATCAGAAGTAGAATGAATAACATGTAATGTCATGGATCCGTAATGCATTTGTTACCTGAATCATGTTGTCAATCTTGGGTCATTGGTACTCTTGTCCTCATAATCTCGTAATCACTTTCATATCACATGTAAATATCTCATGAAACATATATACTTGTAGATTAAACTGGAACATTTAACTTTGATTTAGAAAGACAACTTAAGCTTGAGGATGTTCATAAAAAGATTAAAGTTCCTCACTTAGTATCTATATATGTTTCCTTAATGGTTTGTAAAAGAAAGTATTTCGGAAAAACCTTTACTTAGTTGTTTAATTCTATGATTTATATTTAAGAATTTTGGAGATCGATGTTTTACTTTAATGTTTTCAAAATTATAAATTAGCGAGGAAGGAAGACTGATTTCAAATTCATATTGTTCATGTCTAATCTTTCTAAGTTACTACACCTAAAGAAGAATAAGAATTTGTACACATAAACCTATAGTCAAGAGAATCAACAAAATGACATAAAGACGCCAAATAGCCTATCTAACCGAACGAGTGGAATAGCAACATAATGGAGTCACAAAAATACACCAGGTGCAATATCAATGCCTTTCACCAAAGCTCATTCTAGTATTAGAGTAGTAAAACAATATTTGATGATATAGGATTCCAAATTTCATGCTCAAAGAAAGTACAGTGCTTAGCCTTAACATACCTCGATTTCACTCCTGTTGTATCAATATGGATTGTACCCCATTCTTTAGAGTATATAGTCTACAGAAAATCATGTCACACAACCATTACATGCATAATATTAACACGTCAGGGTGAAGGTAGCAATTTAGAGGTCACTAGCAGAGTGATTAGCTCGCCAGACCATTTTCAAATGTATGCTTCATTACCTTCTCTTCTCCAAATTACAACCTCAAATTAATGACATAACATACATTTTTGCAGCAGCTATTAACAAGTGGAGGCCTACGCAATAGTCAACAACAACCAAATAGAGTATGCATGCACAACAATTAAAACTCGGCGTGTCGCCACACCCCTCTTTTCCAACCCAAAATAACCATAACCAAATCCTAACCAAGAGTCTTCCAACCATAAAATCCATAAAAAAATATGTATAATAAAGTCCTATAATTGTTCAATATAAACCATAATAACCTGAACTCGCCGCTTCCAATCATCATCATATAGGTTTATCCCATAATTACTTTCGAAGTCATGTCTATCTCTTCATATGCAATAAGAGCTTAAAAGGAAAAAACCTAAACTTAAACTTGATGGAGCTTGCAGTACATTAACATGTCTTTTCAATAACAAACAATCTCCTTAAACGCAAGATGTTGAACCAAGAAGAAATAATTTGAAAATTGCAATGCAATAATAGAACCAACATTACACTAATTTATCTTACAATTAAATATCCATATATACTTCTTATTCTCTTCCAGACTCATATCAACAAGAATCACACATACATACATCAATTTTTCAAGCCAAATACGATTTTTCTAGCCGTCTATTCGTGTTCATGCTTATATAGCATAGCTATAACTTGGACTCACTCAACAAAATGAAGGGTGATAATTATTACCTCCAAACAGCAGCAACACCACATAAAAAATGAGACTCCTTCACCATGAAGAATCCTTCAAATCACAACCAATGAGAAGGAAAGAAGTAACACAATCTCTATGAACGTTCCAAGCGTGAAACCACATTTAAATCTTGTAAATATTTGCTTGGATGATATGGGAACCTTTAGACAGGATTTAGGGTTGTTTTATTCTTATTCTAGTCGAAAATAATGAGATAAAACGAAGGGAATCTGATCTTATAAAGCTAAACCGACATATGCGCTAGGGGCCCACCTTCACGTGCCTGCTTGTGCAGTCTCACTAAAATCAAAATATCTCTCTAATCTGAAGTTGTATGGACAAATGATTTAGTGCGTTGGAAAGTAGACTCGTACACGTTCGATTTCATATATTGGGTTTTTTATAAAGCATTATAAATTAGGAGAAAAGCTCCGAGACATTTAACCCAATTTTCAGAAAATTTATCAAAGAATCTTACTCTAACTTTTGCCAACTCTCTATTTCTCAACTCGCTTGACTTCATAACATAACTTATGATCATTAGGTGACTATATCACCTTATAAAACATCCTTATTAGCATATAAGACACTCTTTGTCTTATCCCCAAAGGTACCGGTTAACTTAAGCGTTTTGAACGGGCGGGGTGTTAGAATAGACATTGTTTAACTCAAACTTGTTTAAGGGCATCCTTGACCCATAACGTTAGTCTAATTCTTTGATTATTTTTTTTACCTCCGCTTTTGCAACCTTATTCTCTTGAAATGATACACCAAGTGATATAAGCCTCATACACTCATTCAATGATACACATATTATGCGAAAGAACCATGGGGTCTCACATTCTCCCCTCCTTAAGAACATTCATCCGTGAATGGATTCAAACAATCTCTTAGTTGTATTCTTTGCTGCTACTGTGCTATTTGTAATGATATATTTGTTATGTCTGCAAATCTTAAATCCAATTCAAAAATGTAATTACAGGGCTTCGTATATCTAGCTTGCGACAATGCATGTAAACTGCATTTTTGAGGTATTTAAAATCCAATTAAGTTTGTGTACAGGAATAATTGTCAATTATTGAAAAACAACTCAGCTTAAGTTATCAATAGTTGGGGGTAATTCTTTCCTATTTCCTCCTCGGCTTCTCAAGTTATTTCCTCAACATTGTTATTCCACCATAATACTTTCATAGAAACCACTTCTTCAGCCCAAATATTTCTTACTTGCCAAACCAAAATAGCCACTAACACCTTAGCATAAAACAAGTCTGTAGAGGCAAGAATATCCTCAACGGGCATAATTCAAAGCATTTTTGATGCACTTCTATAAACTAGATACATGGAACACCAGATGAACTGCTTTAAATTCTGAAGGGAAATCAATCTGGTAAGCCACCCTACCAATCCTCCGAAAAATATTATATGGCCCTACATTCCTTGGCTTAGCTTTCCTTTCTTGACTAATCGCATGAAACCCTTCATAGGCCATACTTTGAAGAAAAACCAATCTTCTACATCAAACTCTAAGTCTCGAAGTCAAATATCTGCATAAGACTTCTGACTACTCTATCATATCTACAACCGATCTCTACTAAGCTTTACCTTCTCCATATCCTGTTAGATTAGATTATGACTAAGCAACTCTACTTCCCTGATCTTGAACCAATAAATTGTTGACCTGCAATTCTTCCATATAGTGCTTCATAAGGAGCTATTTGAATACTTGCTTGAAGGTTGTTATTATAAGAACACTCAACCGGTAACACGTGATCACACCAATTTCCACGAAAATCTAGCACACATACCCATAACATGTCCTTGAGAATTTAGACTATACCTTCGTCTTGGCCATCATACTAAAGATGAAAATCCGTACTAAGATTAACTTGAGTCCCCAAATCCTTCAACAAGGATCTCTGTGTTGTGCTATAGCATGTGTCCATCTATTTGAAGTAATCTATACTGCGACATAATTGAGTATAAATAACTCTCTAATGTACATCCCAACATATTCCACCATAAGGTAGTCCTGACTAGATAGAAATGGGCTGATTTCGTCAATCTGTGAATAATCACCCAAATGGAATTTGATCTTTCCTCACGAATGCAGAAAACATGTGAAAAAATTCACATTTATCTCCTTCCACTTCCACAATGGAATAACTATCTCCTGAGTTAGCAAACTAAGCTTCTGATGCTCTACCTCTCCCTATTAACAACATATCTCCTTAATATCATGACACATTTTCATGGTTCCTATGTGAAAAAATAAGTGAGAATGGTTTGCATTTCCCATATTTTTCAATAGAAGCCATGTGGAATACAAAACATTTAAATGATCTCCGAATCTGAAGACTGTCTCTCCTGCTCTATAAAAGGCGAATTTATTTTTAATTTTTTTATTTTTTTGGTGCCGAGCCTTGACTCTAAGCTGATCTAAGCTAGGATCTTCACTTTGTCAAGCCTTCACCTCCAGATATAGAGATGATATTACCCAGTCTTGAACTGTGACTATAGTGTTATTGGAGTTTTATAATATAACCCCAAACCAGCTAGTTGATGGAGCTCTTAGGCCATCTCCTGGTTCTCAGCTCCCAAAGTTGATAGACTAGCCATAGAATCACGACTGAGGGAATCTACTACTATATTTTACTTTTCTTTGATGATTTAAGATATCCACATCAATAACTTTCAACGATTCATTCCATCTGCGCTATTGTAGAATTACTTTTTTCAGTCTAAAAATATACTGGGGGTTCTTAGGATCTGTATACATATCAACATTAAAGACATTCAAGTAATGCCTCAAAATCCTCAAGGAATGAATAATTGTAGTCAACTCTAAATCGTAGGTCGAGTAGTTCTTTTCATTCTTCATTTACTATTATGAACCATAAGCAATTACCTTTGTTTAATGTTTCAAAACATAAACCAACCTAATTCTTGAAGCATAATAATACATTACATTGCCCTCTTGACTGTCTTGTAGGGTCGGAACTGGTTTTGAACTCATTTGATATGTCAGCTCTTGGAATCTCCCTCGTAGGCTATTGTCCACTGAAATTTAACTTCTTTTTAAGTCAACATTGTTAGGGTTGCTGAAAGTGGAGAAAAAAAAATCCTTCCACAAAAAGATTCACCACCTCAGTCTTTTTTAAGTATACCTGAATAGCAGCATCTAATATAATATGGCCCCGGCAAAAAAAAGCATTAAATACAACCAGTACTCATACTTTGAGAATTTAGCTTACAACCTCTAACCTTGGGGTAACTGAAGCACTACTTAGTGATGATCTCTATGATTTGCCTCTGAATGAAATTTACCAGAATATCATTAACTAATACAATTACGAACAAGTATAGAATGACATGGATATACTATTCATCAGGTTCATAAATATTGTTGGCTCATTCGCTAATCTAAAAGACATTACAAGAAACTCAAAATGGTCATATCTAATCCTAAAAGTTGCCTTTGAAACATTACTCTCTCGAACAAGTACCTAGTGGTACCCTAAATGTAAATCAATCTTTGGGAAGAATCCAACATCATATAGCTGGTCAAAAAAACCCTTCAATCCTTTGTAGCGGATATTTGTTCTTTATAGTGACCATATTCAGTTTTTTTTTGTAGTCTATACACTTCTACAATGATTCATCTTTCTTCCGAACAAATAACATTGGTGTATCGCTTGGTGATGCACTAGTCCTATTAAAGCTCTTATTTAATATATCCTTCAATTTTTCTGGTGCAATTCTAAATGGGGAAATTGATATCGGCAGAGCATCTCATAATGTATGAGTAGAAAATTTTGTCACTTGTACCATGGAAATAACAAGAAGCTCAACTATAAATACACCTAGAAACTCATTGCCCACTATAATAACTGAAGAGTCGAGGTCTCAACATCAATACCTTACACTCGCTCGGAAAATATGATAAGTATAGCCATTGGCAAATATTTCCTTGCCTAAAGGTTGCAAATAAACTTGCCTTTTGGCATTGCACCATTAGCCTTCTATTCTCATACTACTTCCCTTGGGAACTGAAATCTAACAGGCTTGTCTTGGTAGTCGACATCGACATAATAAGGTTTCCACCAATCCAAGCCCATATCAATAAGCAAGTCGAGCATCTCTAGCCCTATCACGTCTTAAAAAAAATTATTAACAAACAATCCCTACCGTAGAGCCTCGATAAATCCTCTTGAGCGTATGTGAAACACAAAATACGTTTTAGATTTCATATGTACTTATAACTCAGCTCTATAGCACGATTTATAAATTGAAAGAAATGTAACCATTCCTAAATGCCCTATAGCCTCTTGATTATAAGTATGGTGCACAACACACCCATAAACAAGAATCTACAAGACATGGCTTGTGGATTCCCTAGGACACGACCTGCTCTGATACCAAGTTTGTCACGCCCCAAATTTTAGAAGGCGTGACTGTCTCTGGACACCTAAAGCAATCAAGATAGCCACATAAACATACCAACTAACTTAACTGAGGGCTTAGAAGGTCAGGCAGCATAACATCTAAAATACTATGACTGCACCCTTAAGGTCATAACCTGAATATCGATAGGTCATATAGACAAAGGTAGACAAGCCAAAGGCTAGCTGACAAGGCTACAATGAAGATATACACACATACATACATATCTATACATGCCAGGCCTATGTGGCTGGAAAGTGGAAGCTGCAGAAAGTAACCCAGAATACTGTGTCCACAATAGCCTCTATAAGTGACATAAGCACTGGTCGGGACAAGTCCCCCATTATACCCAAACAGTACAATAAAAGTAACATCCTAAGAAAGCTCCAGGAAGAAATGGAGCTTACCAACTCACAGTTAAACCCCAAATACTACGAGAGGGGTCAATCAGAATCCCTACTTGGACTAGCACGCATGAAACAAAAATGTGTCCCAGGCAATGGCACATCAGTATGAATAAAAAGTACTGGTATGTAAGGTAGAAAATAGAATAATAAATAGTTATTGTAAAAAGGGGAACAAAGATACCATCAGAAACAAAAACTCTAGTAGCTGCCATGGCTGATATCAAACCTTATATAAATTAAATATGCATGGTATGCTCGCATAATCGTATGTCGTGAATATATATATGCAAATGCATGTCATACCCAACCAAGTGCTAGTAATGGTGGTGCCTTTCGGTAGCGAACCAAGATCGTATTCGCCAACTTGTGGCCATCTGTGTCTCATACGTATAAATATTGGCAATAGGCCCCATACCTTTCGATTATAGCTCGAAAGTAGAATGCATAACATGTAATGTCATGGATCCGTAATGCATTTGTTACCTGAATCATGTTACCAATCTTGGCTCATTGGTACTATTGTCCTCATAATCTCGTAACCACTTCCGTATCACATGTAAATATCTCGTGAAAGTTATATACTTGTAGATTAAACTGGAACACTTAACTTGGATTTAGAAAGGCCACTTAAACTTGAGGATGTTCATAAAGAGCTTAAAGTTCCTCACTTAGAATTTATATATGTTTATTTAATTGTTTGTAAAAGAAAGTATTTTAGAAAAACTTGTACTTCTGTAGTTTAATTCTATGATTTATATTTAAAAATTTGGAGATCGACGTTTTATTTTAAAGTTTTCAAAAATATAAATTAGTGAGGAAGGAGGACCGATTTCAAATTCATATAGTTCATCTCTAATCTTATTAAGTTACTACACCTAAAGAAGAATAAGAATTTGTACACATGGACCTATAGTCAAGAGAATCAACAAAATGACATAAAGACGCCAAATACCCTATCTAACCGAACGAGTGGAATAACAACATAATGGAGTCAGAAAAATACACCAGCTGCAATGTCATTGCCTTTCACCAAAGCTCATCCTAATAATAGGGTAGTAAAACAATATTTAACGATTTAGGATTCCAAAATTCATGCTCAAAGGAAGTACAGTGCGTAGCCTTAATATACCTTGATTTGGGACCTATTGTATCAATATGGATTGTACCCCCTTCCTTACAGTATGTAGTCTACAGAAAATCATATCACACAACTATTACAGGCTGAATATTAACACAGCAGCGTCAAAGTAGTAGTTTAGAGTTCACTAGCAGAGTGATTACCTTGCCAGACCATTTTTAAATGTATGCTTCATTACCTTTTATTCTCCAAATTACAAGCTCAAACTAATGACATAACATACATTTTTGTAGCATCTATTAACAAGTTGAGGCCGACACACTGGTCAACAACAATCAAATAGAGTATGCTTGCACAACAATTAAAACTCGGCGTATCACCGCACCCCTCTTTTCCAACCCAAAATAACTCTAACCAAATCCTAACCATGAGTCTTCAAACCATTAAAACCATAAAATAATATGTATAATACAGTCCTATAATTGTTCAATATAACCATAATAAATTGAACTCGTCGCTTCCAATCATCATCCTATACATTCGTCCAATAATTACATTTGGATTCATGTCTTTCTATTCATATGCAATAAGAACTTAAAAGGACAAAACCTAAACTTAAACTTGATGGAACTTGCAGTACATTAACATGTCTTGTCAATAACAAATAGTCTCCTAAAACGAAAGACGTTGAACCAAGAAGAAACAATTTCAAAATTGCAATGCAATAATAGAACCAACGTTAATCTAATTTATGTTACAATTAAATATCCATCTATACTTCTTCTTCTCTTCCAAACTCATATCAACAAGAACCACACACATACAAAGCATTTCCAAAAATATTCCAGCAACAACAATATCAGAAATTACTTCAAAACAGCCCAACATCACATAACTATCCAAATATGATTTTTTCCAGTCGTCTATTCGTGTTCTTGCTTATATAGAATAGCTATAACTTGGACTCACTCAATAAAATGAAGGGTGAGAATTATTACCTCCAAACAACAGAAACACCACATAAAAAACGAGACTGCTTCACCATGAAGATTCCTTCAAATCACAACCAACGAGGAGGAAAGAAATAACACAATCTCTATGAATGTTTCAAGGGTGAAACCACGTTGAAATCTTGTAAATATTTGCTTAGATGTTATGGGAACCTTTAGAGATGATTTATGACTATTTTATTCTTATTTTGGTAAAAAATAATGAGATAAAATGTAGGGAAATCTGATCTTATAAAGCTAAACCGACATATGGGCTAGGGGCCCACCTTCACGTGCCTGCTTGTGCAGTCTCACTAAAATCTAAATATCTCTCAATTCTGAAGTCGTATGGACAAATGATTTAGTGCATCGTAAATTACACTCGTAGACCTTCGATTTCATATATTGGAGTTTCTCTAAAGCTTTTTAGATTGGTAGAAAAGCTCTGAGATATTTAACCCAATTTTCAGCAAAATTTATAAAAGAAACTTACTCTAACTTTTGCCAACTTTTTATTCCTCAACTTGCTTGACTTCAAAACATAACTTATGATCATTGGGTGACTATATCACCTTATAAAACATCCTTATTATCATTTAAGACACTCTTTGTCTTATACCCAAAGGTACCGGTTAACATAAGCGCTCTGAACGGGCGGAGTGTTAGAATACACATTCTTTAACTCGAACTTGTTTAAGGGCATCCTTGACCCATAACGTTAGTCTAATTGTTTGATTCTTTTTTATATCCCTTTTGCAACCTTATACTCCTGAAATGATACACCAAGTCATATAAATCTCATACACTCATTCAATGATACATATATTATGCGAAAGAACCACGGGGTCTCACAGCTTCTTCCTCAAATTCTTTGGAGAATCATCATCAAGGAATGCTAGATTTTCATCCATGGGTAGCCTTCACCCATAGAGCCCCTCAAAAGTTCAATTTCAAAACTAGTTATTTCCCCAAAAGTGAGGGCTTGACTTCAATCTTATGGGTTCTTTCCAAAAACGTTTTTACTGATTGATTTAGGATGGATTATGATTGAATTGATGAATAATTGTTGGTTTATGGTGAATTCCCCCAAGAACCCATGAAATCCCTAATTTTCCCCCAATTTGGATCTTAAAATATGGGTATTGATATATATTGGTCCAATTGAGTAAACAATAATAGTTTAGGGTGTAATTACATGATTTTAGTATTATTATACATGTATTCTTGATTAACATAAGATTCTAGGGTGAAATTGATATAGTCTAGTGTTATTTCATGAAAGAGGCAAATTGAGGGTTTAGATAGGACCTTCTAAGATTGATGAACTTCTTTATGAATTGCCTTAGATTAGATGACCTAGATATGAATTGCCTAAGATTATATGACCAAGATATGAATTACTTATAAGTAAAGCTTGTAGACATGAATGAATTAGGTTAAGGCTTATATGATAGATCATGGTTGAGTAGTATTGTGATTGAGTTTACATGATGGTATATGACGATAATTGGTTAAGAATGAAGCATGTGGTTAGTTTACTTTGAGAGTTAGGTTTACATGATGACCATGTGAGGTATTGCTTGAGAGTACCGCTTGTAGTATGAAAGTTATTCCTAGGGCTTTAACGGTAAAATCTAATAGGAATGAGCTATGAAGGTTGAGTCTTTATGAAGGAAGCTATTATGTGGGTTGAATTGTATATGCATTGTTGTGGAATGACTTTACCCACATGAACTACAATATGAGTACATCAACTTATGCATGCAATGAATGAACTACTTGAATTATGATTATATCCATGTCTAATATAATGAATGCTAGATATATTGATTTGATGTTATGTATGATCCTTGAATGCAAGTTATGAGAATTATGATGATTGTGATATTATGTATATGCTTTATGAACACTTTTAGAGTTAAGTATCTATGATGATAATGTTGTTTTAGTGTCATTGAATGGACAGTCACACACACACACTCCATGCATGAACATGACAATGATGTAACCCAGGGTATTGTTGAAAGGCTATTTCTCATATGCACCCTTACACATGACTATGTATGAAATATCTATGACTATGATAATCTTGTTCTGATGATTGAAAGGCTATTTCTCATGAACACACCATGAGTATAATGTGAAAGGCTTACTCAAATAATAATGATTCTAAGGTTGAAAGGCTTTACTCAACTAATGAATCTATGAGCTATCATGATACCATGTTATTGTATTGCATTGAGTGTTAAGGCATTCTTCAATAAACATGAACTTAGATTAAGAATTTACATTAAACTAATGGGAATTATGCCTAGCACCAAGTCGATTTGAATATGAGATTGAAGCTTTTACTCCAGCAGTTCGACTTCCCAATGGGTTCCTTTTACGCCAGCAGTCTTGGTTCCCAAAACAGTTATCTCATGAGATGGAAACCTTCTAAGCCAGAAGTATGGGTTTCTAGAAGCAATCTCTCTATCCCATAACTATGTTCCCACATAGGTATTTAGCTAGTGGATCCACCTAAGCTAATAAACTCTAGTTCTACCTTAGGCATGTAGGACACCTCTTTTCGGTGTGGGGGCATGACACCGGATTCCATGTAGCTCAGATGGTCTATGTCGGTTAAGGCTATTTCCCTCCATAAACAAGAACATGAGTTATGTACTATGGTTTATCAAGAGGTTCTACTTAGTGTGGGTGGGGGTATGTGACTTCCTTCATGCATTGTATTAGTAGGCTTTGAGAGTGATCATGGTATGTTCTCTTATACTATGATAAACTATGAATTAATGCATGATTTTTATGGATTGTTGCTATGAGTGGATTTACTTGATATGGGTTATTGAACATGATTGTTTCCTTGTCTATAAGTATTGACTATGCATTAGATCAAAGCATGATAAGTATGAGCATGGTGGCCTGAAAGTGGTATTTAGTGTAGATGGATTATGGGATCTTATCTATGCATTGCACAAGTATAACTTAGGGTTAGTTATGAGATGATTTAATTATGATGAGATGATCTTGGTATTTGACTATGTATGTGAACTGTGTCTTATGATAATTGAAGTTTGTATTATGTCTATGTTTGAGGCTATGCTTATGATTATAGTGTTACTCTTTTATTCTATGATGACTCTACATGAGTGTCCTTATGAATTATGTTTTCCAACTATTTCAAAGATGAAGTTCAAAATTGGAATATAGCATGGTTTCAATTAAAATATCCATTTTAGCATGTTCTGAAGGTTTTATTGCATGGCTATCATACTTGGTGCATTTATGTACTAACCCATATTTTCTACATTTTTCATAAAGTATAGGTTCCGGTTCTTCAGGAGATCTTCTATTCGTTAGAGCTTGGAATTGATCATTCTCCTAGATTTTGGTTAGTCCTCATGGTTCGAGGACGGAAGTTGTTCATTTCTAGTTTCTTTCTCAAATTCTCTCTTGAGACTATGTTGTAAAGGGTTGTGACCCTTGTTGATACTCCGATAGTATTAGATGGTTTATTGAGACAATGTCTAGACTTCCATTTGATGTTATGAAAGACTTCCATTGTAAAAAGTTTTAATTCCGCATCATTTCTATTACTAATGTTGGTGACATGCTAAGGGCTTGTATAAGAACCCTCCGGGGTCGAGTACACCGTGTTACATATAAGGGGTACCCCTGGGTCGTGACACATACTCAACTAGTGTAAAAGGTCCAATTGGGAAACCAAACTCAACTAGTGTAAAAGCTTACATCTCATATTAAATATCAACTCAGTGCTAAGAATTACTTCCAACAGAGTACATATTAAATCATAGGTTGATTAATTTAGATACCTCATTAAATCATGCGTGAGAATAACCTTTCACTGTTCATGTCTACATATAGATTCAATTGGTGAGAAGACCTTTCAACCTTAGAATCTTTATATTGTGAGAAAACCTTTCACATCATTTCATATTCATGTATAAGTGTGTATATGAAAAAATACTTTCAACAACACAACAACTAGATCATACTCATAGACACTTCACTCTCAAAGTGTTCCTAAAGAATTTATAAAAACTTCTTAAAATATGCATAATATCATATTTTTCCCCTTAAAGGGTCAACACATCTAAAATTCACTACATTAGACATAGATATGAACATAATTTAAATAATCCAACCACTAGAAGAATACTCTCATAATATTCTTCTTTCATCAACAAACTAATATCACAAGATCATAATTTGGAAATATGAGGATTTAATGGGTTCCTGGGGATTACAACATAAAAACCATAAGTAATCATCAACTCATACATAATATAACTTAATTCAAGCATTACAATCGTTTTTGAAAGAAACCCATGACTTCAGAATCAACCCCTATCTTTCGGGGATTTCTATCTTCGAAATTGGGGTTGTGAAAGGGCTCCATGGATGAATTCTATCCATTGATGAAGAGCTACCATACCTTGATCACAAAGCCCTGTGAATTCTGTATGAGAAACGTTCATCCTTGAACCCTAGCTCCAACTTCCTTCTTCTTCTTCTTCATCTTCTTCTACTTCTTCTTCTTGAGTTTTCTAGAGAGAATTTTTTGGCGAGGATGAATTTTGGGAATTAATTTGGGTTTTAGGAAAAATGAGATGAATGACTTAATTTAGGGATCTAAAATCCCTATATATGTGGTCAAAATTAGGCTAAAATGACATCACTTAATATTAATTAAAACCGGAAAACCCCAAAGTGCCCCTAAATTTAACCACTAAACCAACTCCCAGGTCACCATCTATGAGACATCAGTGATGGACCGTGCTGGTGAACCGTGGTTTGGGTTATGGGAGTCTCATTTTATGGCTTGGACCTATGACTCCATCCACAGAGAGTAGACCTACTCATAGGGCGTGGGTCGTACCGTGGTTAATTGATTTTGGGCAATTTCTAGAGTCCTCCTCAAGGGCCCATGGCTGGTCCTTGAGGGGTAGTACGTTGACGTTCTAACACGAAATCCTTTATTTTATGTACGGGGAGTTACATTCATGACTCCAACCGTCACATTAAGCTTTAGTTTATCCTACTAATTTCTGAGGTGTTACAATATCTCCCCACTGGGAACATTCGTCCTCGAATGACGATCTAGACACCTTACGGAAATAAAGACTCAAGACTAGCAGCCCATCATGCATGCAACATCAACATAATGCACAATTCAAAGGAAGAAATATCAACTCCAACTTAAACATAATCAATGCATGACAATGAAGTAGGAACTACATCTAACAACCCATTATGCATGAAAACTCAACATTTCTCATATTCATAGGAGGAAGTACTTTCTCCAAACTAAAAGCATGCTCAACACAACCTCAAAGAGCATTTATGCAATACACTACTCAAAAAGCACAACTAAGCATGTTCAAAAATTCATGTCATGAAACATTTAGGAAACTCTTAGTTAATGCACAACAACATGAGGAAAATTAATCATAAAAAGTCACTTTCTTACGAAACATGAGTTTCTCAAGAACGTGCATAACATAAGGAAATCATGGAAAAACA
Source organism: Solanum stenotomum (assembly GCF_019186545.1). Classification (NCBI taxonomy): domain Eukaryota; kingdom Viridiplantae; phylum Streptophyta; class Magnoliopsida; order Solanales; family Solanaceae; genus Solanum; species Solanum stenotomum. Next base: position 23,155,660 of record NC_064291.1, read on the forward strand.
CATATAACACACATGACTCCCAAAACAAAAAAACTTCAAGAGGAGCTACTTACCTAGAGCTAGAATAATAATAGAAGGAAAGATATGAGGATATCGGGACTTCATATCGGCCAAGGCCTCCCATGTAGCACCCATCAACTACGTGATTTCTCCATAAAACCTTCACATAATCTATTTCTTTGTTTCTCAATCTCTTGATATGCCGGTTTAGGATCTCTACCGGAACATCTTCATATGAAAGACTTTCGTCAACTCCCCACCCTTCTACGGGAGTGATGGATACTGGATCTCCAATACACTTTAAGAATAGACACAAGGAATACTGTATGAACCGGAGCCAACTCATTTGGCAAATCTAACTCATTGGCAACCATACCAATACGTTTCAAAATTTGATATGGGCCTACTTAGCGCAGACTAAGTTTCCCTTTCTTGCCAAATCTCATCACACCCTTCATGGCTGAGATTTTTAAATAGACCCAATCCTTAACCTCAAATTCTAGATCCCTTATTCTCACATCGACATAGAACTTTTGTCTACTTTGAGCCGTTCTCAACCTCTCTCTAATAAGTCAAACTTTCTCAATGGCCTCGTAAACCAATTCGGGACAAAATTAGAGAAAGGGAGCCATACCAATACTTGAGTGACAAATATTATTGTAGGCAAACTCTATTGATGGCAAGTGGTCATCCCAATTAACCTTGAAGTCTATTACACATGCCCTTAACATATCTTCCAATGTTTTGATGATACGCTACGCATGCCCATCGGTTTTTGGATGAAAAGTCGTGCTAAGCTTAACCTTAGTGCCAAGAACTTTTTGGAATGACTTCAAAAAGTTAGAAGTAAATTAAGTACCCTGATAAAAAATAATAGATATAGGAACTCCATGCAATTTCACCATTTTACTTATATACACCTAAGCATAGTCTTCCGCCGAAAAAGAAACCTTGACAGGAATAAAGTGAGTTGATTTTTTCATCTAATCTATAATGAGCCAAATAGAATCATGTTATCTCCGGGTGCGAGGCAAACCCACAATAACATCCATGTTTACATCTTCCCACTTCCAAGTGGGAATACCTATATCTTGGGACAATCCTCCCGGCCTTGGGAGAAAGCCTCAACAAACTTCTTAAGTACGGCCTCTTTCAATTTGACTAAAATAGGATCAAGGCCTTGCTTATACTTCGCATCCATCACAAAGGATGATTCGGAAGCATTATGGACCATGACAACACCCTTGGTGGAATCCACTAGTTGAACTCCTAGTCGGGCCAACCTATGCACATCGCGAACCAACACTTTCTTTTCATCCTCTACATGAGCCACACTACCTATCGACAACAAGCTAACAGTATCCGCTACCATATTGGCTCTGTCGGGGTGACAAAGCACACCCATGTTATAATCCTTCAAGAGTTTTAGACACCTTCTTCGGTGAAGATTAAAGTCCTTTTGACTAGACACATATTATAGACTCCTATGGTCTGTGAAAACATCCACATGGACCCCATACAAATAATTCCTCCATATTTTTAAGGCAAACACAACTGCCGCCAACTCAAGGTCGTGGGTATGATAATTCTTGTCATGGATTTAAGTTTCCTTGAAACATAGGCAATCACCTTACCATTTTGCATAAACACACATCCCAACCTAACTCTAGAGGCATCAGAATACCCTATAAAATCATTTGTACCTTTCGGTAAGGTCAACACCAGAGAAAAAGTAAGTATATCTTTCAACTCTTGGAAACTTTTCTCACCAGCTTCCGACCACACAAACTTAGCCTCCTTTTGGATAAAATCCATCAAAGGAGAAACAATGGAAGAAAATCCCTCAAAAAACATCTATAGTAACTGGCCAAACCCAAAAAGTTTCTAATGTCGGAAGGAGTTAGATGTCTAGGACAACTCTTGACCTCATCCGTCTTCTTAGGATCTACGTCAATCCCATTGGTTGACACAAATGACCGAGGAAAGCTACAGAACTTAACAAAAATTTGCACTTGCTAAACTTTGGAAAAAGTTGTTGGTCTTTATGAACTTGCAATACAATCCTCAAATGGTCCACATGTTCATTCTCACTCCTTTAATAGATCAAAATATTATCGATAAATACAATCACAAACATGTCTAGGTATTGCCTAAACATTGTATTCATTAAGTCCATAAACATTGCCAGAGCATTAGTCAAACCAAATGAAATCACAAGGAATCATAATGACCATACTGAGTTTGGAAAACCGTCTTGGGAATATCAACCACTTTCACCCTCAATTGGTGATAACCCAAACGAAGATCAATCTAAGAGAAATAACCAACCCCTTGAAGTTGGTCAAATAAGTCATTAATTCTTGGCAGAGGATACTAGTTCTTAATGGTCACTTTATTCAATTGACGTTAATCAATGCACATTCGAAGAGACCCGTTTCTCTTTCTAACAAACAATACAGGACCACCCAATAGAGAGATACTCGACCGGATGAAACCCTTATTTAACAAATCCTTTAGTTGCTCTTTTAACTTGTCCGGAGCCATTCTATAAAGAGGAATAGAGATAGGTTGTGTATCTAGAAGAAGGTCAATACCAAAATCTATTTCCCGCTCGGGTGGAATACCAGCCAAATCATCGTTCAAAACATCTGGGAACTCATTAACCACGGGAACGACTCAAGAGATGGTGTTTTGGTATCTATATCCCTCACCATAACAACATGGTAAAAACAACCCTTCGAGATCATTTTTCTAGCTTTAAGGTAGAACACACATTAAATTCTAGGCATAGAATTCCCCCCCTTCCATTCTAAGATAGACTCATTCGAAAATTGGAATCTAACCACCCGAGTTCTACAATCAATAGAGGCATAACATGCATGCAACAAATCCATACCAAGAACCACATCAAAGTCTAACATGTCAAACTCAACCATGTCAACAAGAGTAACTATATGGGATAAGGAAATGAGACATCTTCTAAAAACCCTCATAGCCACCACAGAATAACCAACATGAGTAGAGACAGAAAAATGTTCTAATAACACTTTCGGAGGAATATCAAACCTGATGGCCACCTAAGGTGTCAGAAAAGATAAAGTAGCATTGGGATCCAATAGGGCATAAACATCAATTAGAAAGACTTTTAACATAATAGTCACATATTCGAGGAGCTCTCTTGGTCACCACGGGTTTGGAAAGCAAAGAAGTGGTTTTGCTTTAGAGCATTGGAGTTCGAACTGCTAGGAGAAGCTTGCTTCCCTCTGTTCCTTGAACCTTAAGCATCAGACAATCTCTCATCCTGTGACAACTCTTTCCACAACAAAAGAAACCATCTGTCCCAACTAGGCATTTACCATCATGCTTCCTTCCATATTTTGCACAAATAGGCGCCTACTCATATAAGAGCCACTACCATTACCTCCTTGTGGTTTAGTATTGGACACCCTATATATGATGACCTGTGGAGAAGCACTAGAGGAACCTTGGTTGAAAACCTTTGTATAAATCTTGGTCGATCTTGTCCATCGGACCTAGCATTGGTGAAGCTCCCATCACCGGTCCTAGCTCTTTTCACCTCCCTAATCTTTTCCTTGAGTTTTGATTCCTCAATTTGGTGGGCTTACACCATAAGTCTTGAGATATCTATGTCATGGAGGAGCATTTATGTATGATATTCTTTTTCTACCATGTCAGACAAGCCCGACAAAAAACCTACCCATCTTAGCCCTCGAATCTGCCACCATAGTTGGAGCATACTTGGATAGTTGGGTGAACTTTAGGGCATACTCATTCACACTCATACTTATTTGACGAAGGTTAATGAATTGTTTTACCTTTACTTCCCTCAACCCCAAGGGAAAGAACCTATCAAGAAATACTGATTTAAACAATTCCCACTCTATGGGACTCGGTACTACCGGTCTCTCTCCCTTCCATTGATCATACAACACTTGAGCAACATCTTTCAATTGGTAAGCAACTAACAGTCACCCCCATAATAGCAAGTACCTTATAGACATCGTCGATAAACCTTTGAAGATACTCTTCCACTGTGGAGCAATGAAATTCTAGGGGTTCATTCTTGCAAAATGTCTCACTCTTGAAGCCGTCGAATTCACATTAGGATTCACCGGAGCTACAACCTCTCTATTGGCTTTAACCATCACAGCTTGAGCCAACACTTGAAGAGTCGCCCTAAACTACTCATGAGTAACATTCTGAACCAAAGGATCAATCAGAGCTTAAGGAGGAGTTCCTTGTTTCACATTGTCCCCCTCTATCCTTCTAGCATTAGCCCTTCTAATATTCGTATCCTGAAGAACATAGGGCAAGGATTAAGAGAGAGACTTTATAGAGTTACACTCTATGGCACACCTTAAGAGTAATGAAAGAAGTGAAGTTTCCTAATTATCTTGTAGCCTCTCATTCATAAATATGGCGCGCTTTACACTTATGAACAATACTCGACCAGACGTAGCTTATGAGACATCATCTTAGGATCATTCTACACCATGTGCTTTGATACCAAGTTTGTCATGACTCAGGTGTACCTCCTAGATGTAACATGGCATATTGAGAACCTCGAAGGACTCCATATAAGCTACTTAGTCCTCATAACAAAAAAATAGAACAATAAGAGTTTTTTTTTAGAACAATAAGAGTAAAAACACAATTGAAGTCTAAAATTTTCATAAACGAAAAATGGAAGTATAGACTTTATGTCTCAACATAGCCATCTCTTATAATGTTTAAATGAAATAGAGCCTAGCCCATACAACATGTCCAAAAAGGGCAATACATGAATGAAACTACAATATGAGGAAAATCCTTCCTTGAACCATGAGGACTCACCAACAATCTCGAAAGATACTCAAGTCCAAGCTCTAGCCACTAGAATGATCACCTCGAGAGCTGGACCCTACACTTGGGGAAAATGTAGGCAAAGTAGGTGTTAGTACAAACATTCACCAAGTATGATAGCCATGCATAAAAACATTGAAAACATTCTAAAAGGGACATTTCATTTGAAAGCAAGCAATTTACCAAGTTTAAACATCATTATGAAGATAGTGGAAAAACATAATTCATAAATATAGTCAATACATAGACGATCAAAACATAATAGAAACACCTCATAATATAACCTCAAGGCATACTTGTGTAGTGCATGAACAAGAACTCATACATCTCAACCATGCTAAGTAAACCTCTTTAGGCTAACATTCATATTCATCACCTTTAAGACCTTGATAACTCATATAAAAGCTTCTTGAGTAACCATTGTTCATAATGCATATTCTTGTTCTTGTTGTCGTCGGAATAAGACTTAACCGACATGAGACCATGTGAGCTACACATAATGCCCCGATGTTACCCACACCGAAAAGGGTTATCCTACTTGCCAAGGGTAAAACCATACTATTAGCTTAGGTGGATCCACTAGCTAAACAACCTATGGGGGCACATAGTTTACGGGATAAGGAAATTGCTACTAGAAACCGGGGATCAAGTAAGGTAAAAGGTCTCCATCTCATGAGAAATACTTTGGGAACCTGAACTCAACTAGTGTAAAAGATTTCATCTCATATTCAATGTCCACTTGGTGCTAAGCATTACTTCCCATGGAGTATATATTAAGTCATAACTTGATTAATTAAGATATCTCATTAGATCATGTGTGAGAATAACATTTCACCGTCCATGTCTACATATAGATTCATTAGGTGAGAAAACCTTTCAACCTTAGAATCTTCATATTGTGAGAAAAACGTTCACACCATATCATATTCATGCATAAGTGTGTATATGAGAATACCCTTTCAACAACACAATAACTAGATCATAATCATAGACACTTCACTCTCAAAGTGTTCTTAAAGCATCTATAAAAACTTCATAAAACATGCATAATATATATCATATTTTGCCCTCTCACGGGTCAAAGCTCATACAAAATCAACATATCTAGAATTCACTACATTAGATATTGATATCAATATAATTCATGTAACCCAATCACCATAAGAAAAATTTGATAACATTTTTCTTTCATTATCAAACCCACATCAGAAGATCATATTTTGGAAATATGGGGATTTCATGTGTTCTTGTGGATTCTAATATAAAAACCATAATTAATCATCAATTCATACATAATATAGCGTAATTCAAGCATTAGAATCCTTTTTGAAGGGAACCCATGACTTTGGAATCAAACCCTAGCTTTTGGGGATTTCTATCTATGAAATTAGGGTTTTGAAGGGGCTCCATGGATGAATTCTATCAATGGATGAAGAACTACCATACCTTCGTCACAAATTCCTATGAATTTGGTGTGAGAAACCTTGCTTGAACGCTAGCCCCAACTTCCTTCTTCTTGTTCTTCTATAAGTTTTCTACAAAGAGAAGTTTTTGGTGAGGATGAAATTTTCAGAATTGATTTGGGTTTTAGGAATAATGAGACGAATCACTTAATTTAGGGGTACAGAATCCTTATACAGGTGGTCAAAAATAGGCTGAAATGACCTCACTTAATATTAATTAAAATCGAAAAACCCCAAAATGCCTCTAAATGTAACCACCAAACCAGCTCCCAGGTCACCACACACGTGCCCTCATTGACAGACCATGGTTTGACCCACGGTTCGTGCTGGTGAAATGTGTTTTGGGTTCTGGAAGTCTGATTTCAGGGCTTGGACCTACGACTCCATTCACGAAGCATGGACCCACCCACGGGGTGTGGGTCCTGCCATGGTTCACTGATTTTGGGCAGTTTCCAAGGTCCCTCTCAAGGGTCCATGGTTGGTGGTTGGGGGGTAAAACCTTGACGTTCTAACACAAAATCCTTTATTTTAAGTACGGGGAGTTACATTCATGACTCTAACCCTCACTTTAAGCTCTAGTTTAGCTACTAATTTTTGAGGTGTTACAACAAGAAAGAAACTAAAACAATAACTTCGTCCTCAAAGCACGAGGAATCACCAAAGCTTGGGAATTCACGAACTCAACAACTAGCCACGAGACTCATAAACCTGTCTGTCGGACCCTACAATTGGGAAAAATGTATGCAAGAGTATGCGTTAGTACACAAAAAAGCACTAAGTATGATAGACATGCATAAAAGATTTAAAACATGCTAAAAAGGGACATTTCATCTCATGACATGCAATTGATCCAAATTAAACATCATATGAAAGAGTTATAAACCATAAGTCATAAATCATGGTCAATGATAGCTAACTTCTTATTTATCATATTTGAACTCATATTTGATACTCCTTGAGTAACCATACTTCATTATTACTTGTGTGGAATAAGCATTAACTGACATTGAGACCATCTGAGCTATAATGTTGAATCTAGTGTCTACCCCACACCAAAAAGAGGTGTTCTACTTGCCTAAGGTAGAACCTTGTGCTTCTATCTTAAGTGGATCCACTAGCTAATCAACCTATGTTGTAACATGATTATGGGATATCGAGACTGATACTACAAACCTAGCCTCTACTAACGGGGTAGCTTCAATCTCATGAGATCACTTTGGAAACCTGGCTTCTACTAACCTGACCATATGTCCTTATTGTCTATCTTTTATGTTTTAGACTTCGGTTGTAAGGGCTATGTCCCTAAGAATGTATTTCAAGAGTTTTATTCCAAGTATAATAGATGGTTTGACACATAGTCTCATAGATTCTCTTACATTTTATAAGAGACTTGGACTGTAAAGAAATGTTTTAAATTCCATACTATTTTCCTATGCTTTTATGTTCATGTATGATATGAGGCTTGTATATGACACCTTCAGGGTCAAGTACACTATGTTACTTCTAGGGGGTAACCCCGAGTTGTGACATACGTGGTATCAGAGCATAAGGTTTTTGGGATGGTTTTTTTTAGGATGTCTTAAAGCACATCTAGTAGAGTCTTGTTCATAAATGTGAAGCGTGTCACATTTTATGAATAGGAGGCAATCAGATGTTAGTAAAAAAATCACTTCTTCATTCTTTGAGTCGTGCGATAGAGTTTAACCTTATAGAGTCTCTCTTTTAATCCTTATCGAGTGATCTACAACATATGAATACTTAAGGAGCTTGCACTGGTGGGTTTGAAGAAGACTATGATGATCAAGGAGCTTCTTCTCAAGATACGCAAGTTCTTATTAACATAATGTCAAATGAGATGATTAGGTATGGTTTCCATTGGTTGACTCAACTCGGGATAGAGATTCCAGATTTCTATTAGTCAAAGATGGAGGAAGATCCTCTAGAGTTTATAGAGATCTCTAGGGTGTTAAACATTGTAGGAGTAACACCAGTAGAGAAGGTGGAATTGGCCACTTATAAATTGAAGGATGTTTCTCTAATGTGGTTTAGTCAATGGAAAGGACCGAGGCCGGTACAAATGGGTTCCATGGAATGGGAAAGATTTAAGAATGGGTTCGTTGATAGGTTTTTCCCATTAGAACTGAGAGAAGCTAAGATACATGAATTTGTTAACCTTCATCAAGGTAGGTTGAGTGTTGAGGAGTATGCTCGGGTGTTCACTAGGTTGTCAAGTTATGTTCAATCCATAGTGGCCAACACTAAGATAAAGATGAGTAAGTTTGTGTCGGATTTATCCGAATTGATGATAAGGGAATGTATTATGGTTATGCTTGAGAATGATATGGATAGGGATCCTCTTGTGATTCATGCTCAACGGTTTGAAAAGGACAAATTTGAAGAGAGGTCTAGAGGAACAAAAAGGTATAGACTTGAAGATGATAACTCATCACAAGAAGGGCCTTATGGTCAAAACTCTTCCAATATTCCCCCTAAGTTTAACCAAAAGAAGGTGTCTACCACTAAATCTCAAGGAATAAGTGGTAGTGGATCTTATGTTATTAGGGTACTTGTGCAAGGTGTGGAAAGAAACATGATGGTAAGGGTCTAGCCGGCACGAAGGATTGTTATGGATGTGGTAGGAGTGACCAAAAAATAAGAGATTGCTCGGTACTTGCCACTAGGGGAAAAGAAAGGAAAAAAATTTAGGTCCGATGCTTTTCAAGCTAGAGGTGAACAAGAGTATCCTCCTAATGTTGCTCCCGGTATGTGTTTCATGCTTATTTATATTCCGGTAATACTTGTCTTTTGTGACTTGATAAATTGGATATAATGAACTTTTTGTTGTCCTTAGTATTCATGGGGTTAATTATGGCCATATGTGGTTGTTGGTATAACCCAACATAGCCATAATGAGTTCTACGATGTGTTGAATTTTGATGAATAGTGGTGTTTAAGTAATGCCTAGAGGGGTTGAGTGAGTAAACTCTTTTAAAAGTGGATAAAACTGTAATCCTCCATGATGTAAAATAATATTGTGTGATAAGTGTGAACATTTAGTTATGACTTGCTCCGACCTTAGAATTGAAGGAAGTGATGTTCTAAAGAGTTTGTATAGGCTTACCCCAAGTGGGGGATATTGTGCATAGTTGGTAAAGTCATTGAGTGTCCTTGATGTTCATGAGTTAGGCTTGCTTGAAATTCTCACCTTAAAAAGTGTAGTGAGTTTGAGGAGTTCAGTCCGATTGGTAGGCTAATATGAGACTTTGAGTGGTGTTGGTAAGGTTGCTTGTGAACAAGAGTGCTTTGATGAGAACCTCTCTAATTTAGAAGTACCAACTTGCATCTTAGACCGGAAAGCTAAGAAATAGAAGAATAAGAAAATGATTTGAGGAAAATATTGAGGAATGGTATTTTAGAAATGGTTTTAATTAAAGGTGCTTATTTGGGAAGCCAAGGGCCAATGAGATGTCCCAATATCCTTATGTTCCCTTCTATTTCTCCTTTAGACTTAGATTATAAGTTCTCATTGACTCATTTCATAATTGTGGAATCTTCAATGTCATGCGTGTTAATTTCCTTGTCCCATAGAGTTACTTTTGTTAACCTTGGTACAGCTTGGATGTATGATTATTAGACCTCTATTAGTTTTAGAGACCAGTAAGAAAGGTTATAATTGGTGTTAGAAATGCTTTGAGTTTGTGGAAAGGAGTAGTAATTAAGGATTTTGTAAAAAGGGGCTTACTCCCAAGGGGGAGATCACGTGCTTGAGTAGCAACATTGATTGAGAGTCCCGATATCCTCACCATTTCTTCTATTCCTATTCTAGTTTGAGACCAAGAACTCCTTTTTGCGGCTTGTTTTGTGTCTAGGAGTCATGAGTGTTTTAGAAATTTCCATGATCTCCATATGTTGTGCATGTTTTTGAAAGATTCTTACTTTCTATAAAAATGGATTTTTCATTATTTACATGTTCCTCATGTTGTTGTGCATTCTAGTATGGTGATGACATATTTGACTTCATGAGATGATGTGATGAACAAGCTTTGTTATGTTTTTGATGAAATGACACATGGGCTCCGTGTTGATTGTGTTGAGCTTGCTTTTAATGAGAAAATGCAATTCTTCCTATGACTATGGGATTAATGATGTTTAGAAGTGATGTTATAGGCTCACTCCTAAGGGGGAGATGGTATGCCATCTAATATTATTGTTATGTGCTTATATGTTGTCAAGACTTCTTTATATGATACATGTTCACAAAAACTTGTGTTTTCAAAGAAAATGAGTTTATGTGAATTGTTTCCCTCATGTTGTGGTGCTTTGAGTAATAGTTGTCTATTGTTCTTCATGAGAAGAATATATGGTCATGTTTTTGTTAGTAGATAGTAGTTCCTCCTTGAACATGACAAGTGATGAGAATCTCATGCATAAATAGGTTGTTTAGATATAGTTCATACTTCCTTATATTTCATTGAACATGTTGAGTTGAAGTTGATGTTTCGTCCATTAATAACTGCACATCGTGAATAATGTATTTTGAGTTGTGCATTATTGTGATGTTTCATGAATGATTGGGCTGCTAGTCGTGAGTCTTTAATTACAAAAAGTGTTTCAAGTGTTATCCGAGGACGAATGTTTCTAAGGGGGCGATAATGTAACAACCCAGAAATCTAGTAACACCAAGCTAGAGTCTAATGGAAACTAGTAGGTGAAACTAGAGCCTAACGTGTGAAGTTTGATGTTTGGTTGTAGGTTGTATATTGACTTCCTGAGCTTAGGTTGAGGTGCCTAGGGGTTAAACGTCAAGATAAGTCACCCCAAGGACCAACCAAGGGTCCTTGAGGGGAACCCTAAAGCCTAACCCCAAGGTTGCCCCTTAAAGCAAAAAGCTGTCAAAAATTTGTGACCTACTGATGGCCATCTACGGACAGTAGGTCAATTCACGCCCCGTAGTTCTTGCTCTGCAGGTCAAGACCATGTAATCCATGCTGCAGACCCAAACCATGACCCCACAGTAAGGGGCGTGGTCCCATCCACGGTCCGTGGATGGGGGTCTCGTGGTGTGCACCTATAAGCCGTCCAAGCATCCCGGCCAAGGTAAGTAATTTCCAACTAATTCCTTTTTAATTAGTTTCTATTAGGGGTCATTTAATATGGTAATTATACATGTATATAAATTATTTTAAGACCATAAACACCTCATTAAATCATTATAACCCAAGACCCCAAATCGAAACCCCACTACTCTTCTCTCCAAAAAAAATCTCTCTAGAACCTCCACTAAAGAACAAAGAAAGATATCAAGGAAAGCTTGAAGGAAAGAGCTTTTCAATACGAATTTGGAAGGATTCTACATCTAAGGTATGTGTGTTATTCATCCTTGGGAAGCTATCACCCAGGTATTCAAAAGCTTTTAACTCAATTCTAGAAAGCATAATTAGCTAGGGTTTCAACTCAACTCCATGGATTCCTTTTAAAGTTTATTTTAAAGGTTTAATGATGTTTGTTTATGAATGTGTGATTGATTTTATATGAGGTTAACTCGAAATCCTTCAAGAATCCATGAGACCCCCAACCCTAGCTATGGTCCTTCTTTACATTATGTGATGGTTTTGCAAGTTGGTCCAATTGATTGAATGTGAGTTAATTATGATGTAATTGCATGATATAAGTGTGATTTTACATGTTTACTTGATTAACCTAAGATTTTTAAGGTGAATTAATATAGTCTAGGGTTGTGCCATGAAAGAGGATAGTTGAGGGTTTAAATGTGATCCTCCAAGAATGATGAATTTCTTCATCTAATGCCTTAGATTAGATCACCTAGACTTGAATTGGTTAGGGTGATGCTTCTAAATATGAATTGACTTGATCATGATATTATATGCATGTTTATGAATACTTGAAGTATAAAGTGCCAATCATGGTGAGATTAAGGTATTGATGAGTTGTTGTATCATGGTATTTCCTTATCTAATGTTCTATTGCTACATGTTTGGGATGAGTTGGTCCATACCCATTGAAGGGCATATTATGAAGGTTTCTACATGTTGACAAGATTGTGTTTGAACTTATGATTTATTTAGAAAGTGAAGGTCCTATGATTATTGGGTATATTGTGGTATTGCTGAAAGGCCATTCCTCCCTTACCACTACACTTGATTATGAATGGATTGTCTAGGATGATGATAATATTGTTGTTATGTCATTGCAAGGATAATTACACACACACTCCATGCATAAACACGATCATGATGTATCAATGGTGTTAATTGAAAGTATAGTTCTCATTTGCACCTTTACACAATTTTATGCATAAAATGTACATGACCATGATGATCCTATTGTGTTGATTGAAAGTCCATCCTCATGAGAACACATGAACTTTGTGTGAAAATTATTCTCACATACTAATTATGATTCTAAAGTTCAAAGTACATTCTCACTTTAATGAATCTATGAGTTATTTTATGAATTATATTGAATGAATGGTAGAGCACTCCTTCACACATGTAAATTCAATTCAAGGCTAATGATGTCTAATTTTGGAAATAATGCTTAGTACCTGGTGGATGTGGACAATGAAGTAAAGGCACTTCCGTCAATGCAATACATCGGGTCATCTAAAGTAACTCATGAGATGGAATCTCCTACACCAATGCAAGAGGTAGGGTTTCTAGAAGCAATCTCCCTATCTTATAACTATGTGCCAATTTAGGATCTTAGCTAGTGGATCCACCTTAAAGCTATACATTTACTTCTACCTTAGGCAGGTAGGACACCTTGTTTCGGTGTGAGGTTACACGACACCGGATTCCATGTAGCTCACATGGTCTATGCCGGTTATGGCTACTTTCCCTATATAATAAAGATAATGAATGAGAAATGAACTATACTATGACTTCTTTATGAGTTTTACTTAGTAGGAGTGGGGGTATGGGACTTCACTTCCACATTGCACAAGTAGACTTAGTAGGATGTCATGGGACAGTTCCTTTATATTATGATGAGATTGGAATGTATGCATGTATATTGAATAGATAGTTGTTATAAATGACTTTCCTTATAATTCAAGTAATGTACATGACTATTTACTTATTTAGGGCTATTTCTTATAATGAGGTCTAAGATTGAAGTGCATGACTAAGGTAGCTTCAAAGGAGTACTTAGTAGGGTTGGTATTATGGGATGCCTACCATACATTGCATAAGTGTTTCTTAGGGGTTGCTTATTTGATGAATACTTCATGATGAGATGATCTTGGTATTTGACTTTCTATTATTTTGTGCCTGGAGGCTATGTAGTGTGATGATTGGGATTTGTATTATGTTGATGTTGGAAACTATGCTTGGTATTATAATGATATCTCTCATGTTATAATGAAATGTATGTGAGTTGCCTTATTGGTTGCATTCTCCAACTATTTCAAATGTCTTATTTCAAATGAAATGCCCCTTTTTATGCATGTTTTAAGGTTTTTGTGCATGGCTTCCATACTTAGTACTTTTTGTTCTAACCCCATGTTTCTACATTTTCTAGAAGTGTAGGATTTGGAGATATTGGATTCCATCCTCGTGGTTACGCTCATAGGAGATCAGGAAAAAGAACATTGGTGAGTCCTCATTGTATTCGAGGGCTTGACCATATTTCCTTATTGTCTTTCATTTATGTTTTAGACTTTGGTTGTATGGTCTATGTCCCTAAGTTTGTATTTCAAGAGTTTTATTCCAACTATAATAGATTGTTTGAGACATAGTGTCATAGATTCTCTTTCATTTTAGAAGAGATTTCGATTGGAAAGAAAAGTTTTAAATTCCACACTATTTTCCTATGCTTTTATGTTCATGTATTCTATAAGGCTTGTACGAGTCCTCTTCGGGGTCAAGTACGCCATATTACTTCTAGGGGGTAAACCCAGGTCGTGACAAGATCATAATTCAATCATTTAAATCAATAATAGAGTGAACCCTTGACAATTGAAGATAACCCTAACTCAATTGGGGATTTCTAACTTTGAAACTGAGTAATTTCGGAACTCTATGAATAGAAGGAATCCATGTATGAAAACTATCATACCTCAAAGCCAAATGCTTATCTTCAATGGTGAAAATAAAAGCTTGCGTTGAAACCCTAGGTTGAACCTTTCTTCTTTTTCAACTTTCTAGAGAGACAAATATTTTGAGAGGAGAATTAATCTTCTTTTGTGACTTTGGAAGAATGACTTAATTGGGTTGAATTTGGGGGTTAAAATACTAATATAGGAACATAGACATGAGTAAAAACGACGTAGTATGGAGATAAGATAATTAGGAAAAGACCCAACTACCCCTAAACTTAACTGCCATACCATGACCTACTGCCACCAGTCGAAGGACCATGGATAAACCGACAGTCTATCCTGGACGGCCGTCGATGGTGGTCAGAAAGTGGATTATTGGCTAGTGAACCATGGGCTCCAACAATGGACCATGGTCTAACCAATGGTCCTTCGGTCAGGCCATGGTCCTAATCCTTCAAACCTTAGTTAGGCATGGCCACCAATGGACCACACCTACGGTCCGTGGTCTCTTCCATGGGCAGTGGGTGGTCCTCGTGGTTGCCACCTGTAACTTTTCTAGAAAATTGTTATTTGGATTTTTTTGAATATGGGGTGTTACATGACATGCCTCAATTAATTCAAGTTATGAGCAATGTCACTTTGGGCGAAGTCGTGCATGTTGGGAGATCCTCCCTTTTTGTTAGGCGAAGTCGTGCATGTTGGGAGATCCGCCCTTTTTGTTAGGCGACTCGTAGTGTGGAGTTTACACATTCTTAATCTATTTGGCCTTCCTTCCATGTATTCATGCTTTCCTTGTCCTTTAGCCTTAATATATGTAAATCATAAAAATATCATTAGAATGCGACATAATTAGACGTTGAGGACACTAATTATTGAAATACAAAAGGATAAAATAAGTGTAAATCTAACACTTATCACCACCCATAACTTAAATTGTTGCTTGTCCTCAATTATTTCAAGAACACAACTAGTTCAACAAGGATGTCTACAACAGTTCTTAATGAGAGTTAACATGCAAGTGCTACTACAAGAAGACTCTCAATCAAAAGCAACACTTAATCATAATAAAATATGCTTGAAATGATGACTAGTCGGTATTAATCCAAGCTCAAGTTCACTATAGCTTCTTCTATAATCCAAAACTATGTTTCAACAACTGCATTCAAATGCTCTCACATCATGAATGATTCTATGTTCTCACAAAGCAATCAAATAAACAAGTTAGGAATCAATACAACTCTCTCTGAAAGTGAAATACATGCTGTCTTCATCCCATAAGTTTGCCAATATTTTCTAATCGACCCATAACCTAGTTCATGGAAGATCTTAAGGGTATTTTATGCTTGTAAATGGGGCTGAGGGTAAAAGTCTAGTCCATTTACCTCAGTTATTGCACCTTTTCAAAACATTGTTGTACTCATATACACCTCTTTTGATGTTTTTTTCCATTTTTTTCCTTTGGATACTCGTACTTCAATTTTTTATACATTTTATTGATACCCCATTTAGTTCCTCAAACGTTCACTTTCAATTCATTTTTTGAATTATTGCTCATATTTTTTAATAAGGAGGGGTTCCTTCTGTTCTTATCACACTTCAAAATTGAGTCTCACTTCCTCTGTATTTCCTTCCGCTTGCCTTTCTTTCCTCATTCCTTTCCACACCTCAACTTAGGTTTTGGCCTTAGTCGTCTATACAAACAAACTAATGCTTAGAAAATTATTTATGTGTTAGAAGTTAGGGACAATTTAGTTCAAAAATTTTCAACATTGTTGCCAACAAACAGTTTAGGCTCATATGGTATCAAAATGGTTGCACACCCTCACAAGGTAGTCACAAAAGGGTAAGAACATTTGGTTTCCCTCTCAACATTTGTGCCGAAGATGATTTATGTCGTTAACCAAAGCTAGAAAATCAGATTAACATGGAAAGTTTGAGGATTTAACCAGCATGCTTTCAAGTTAAGCTTTACCACACAAAAAACTTCAGACACAATTATTTAGCATAGCCCTACAAGATCTAAAGTTTATGTGTAATGTTCATTGCAAAGCTCACATCAAAACGCAGCTAGTCAACACAAGATCTAAAATGATCATTCAATAGTGTAGCCACACAAATTTCTTCTTGCCATTATTAGCACAAAAAACATTTCTTATCATAAGTACTATTTTAGAAATTGATATTGAACAAATTCAATCCTTGAACATTAACAATGAAAATACAAGACTTTCAAAGACATCCAAATCACGAGGCAATCAAATGAAGATTGTACATGTCATTCTGATTATGTTTAAGGCATCAATATTATGTTTCATCCATAGCTTGAACGTGTCATCTTGATTTCTCTTAGTGCCTAAAGAATCATTTTACCCCGCAGTTCCAAATTGTGCCCTTTCTCTTCTTTGGTAAGGATTTTGCATAGGCCACATCATATTCTCGTACTTAATAATTCTCAAAGTACTATACAAAATGGATTAAAATAGTAAGCGATCATTGTCGATAAAAAAATATCCAACTAAGAGTTGGGGTCGAAACCCACAAAATATGGTATATGGTAGAAAATTCAGTCAAGAAATTTGTATTGTAAAACCATTCATTTGTAGTAGTAAAAAAATAAGTGTGTGGATGATTCGACCAATTTAATAAAAGAATTTGGCTATCAATAGTCAAAATAATACAAGTTTTTTAGAAAATCTATGAAGTGACATGTAATTTAGGGGTGCGGGGATTGAAAATCAATGTCACATAAGGGTAGTTGTGTTGCTCTATGGTGATGAACATCCATGGATAGGCTGGGTCATCTTCAATTACACTAATGTCTTTTCAATCTCATAGTATCATTTCATACAATCTCCTTTCGATCTCATATGTCTACTATACTAACCAACCCAATACCTTTCTCTATTATCTCTTTTGATGCAGAAATAAGGCATATAGATCCAAACCATAACCTCTCTTTTCAAGCAAGTTATAGGCATCAAACTGAAATTGCTACTAACAGACTAATTACCCACTTCAAGCAATCTCTTTATCAAACATAGATTCGAAGTAGAAATTCAGTTCGCAACATTAACCTATAAGTTAACACCATGTGAATTAGACCAAATCCATATATAAACATGAACAAAATAAATCAGAAGAAAATACCCAACACATTAAATGAACACACAACCCCATAATTGCACCCCTAGATCTTGGGCTTTTAGCCCGCCATCAATAAGAGTAAAGAAATTATACCTTTCATGAAAGCAACCATGGGTAACATGAGATTAAGCATTTACAAGAAAACCCACTATGAATTCAACTTCAATTTATCAATTCCTCACTAGGTAAAGTGTTTCTCTCTCAAACTATTCTTTCTCCCAATGGTAAAACTCGGATCCTACTCTTTTTCCTTCTCCTTTGGGCTATTAAAAATATCTAAAACTTGGCCTACAACTCATTGCGTGATCCATTGGATAATGCTATTCAGACTAGTTGATCACGTTATGCATATCTCCCATTATTCTTTACCTCACCTTTCTATTGATTTGGGTTTCAGGTGTTTGAACCTCAGTCGGCGAGCTTGTTCAAGTCTACCTTTCACATTCGCTTTATCAGCGAGTACCACCTTTGTTCGCCTTTCATGCTTTCAATTTTTCTCTTTGCACTTGCACCTTCAATGATGGTCAATACATTCGCCTTTCTCATTCGACGTGTCTCCATTTTAGTTGGAGTTTTCCCACCTGCCTCAGTTAAGGCATGTGTTGTGTGCACTGTCAATTTGGGTCAGTTCATACCCATTAGGCGATCCACCCTTCTTGTTTTGCAATCAATAATGTAGAGTTTACAGTTCTTTTTATATTCTTGGACATTCTAACAAACATTCATCCTTGCCTTGTACTTTATCATTCATAATTGCATATGATCAAAATATCATTAGAATAGGACATAATTAGGCTTTGAGGACACTGATTGTTAAGATACATAGGGCTCAAATGAGTGTAAATCTACCGTTAATCAATTTCCCCAACTCAAACTTTTGCTTAGCCCCAAATAAATCAAGAACAAAATCAACTCAACCACGATGTCTACAATAGCACTCAATGTGAGCTAACATGTAAGTGTCATAACAAAAGTACTCTCAACACCATGCTACACTCATTTACGCTCAAGAAGCTTCAACTAATGATTAGGCGGTCTCAACACAATCTCAAGCGCGCGATAGCTTCTTCTCTAATTCAAGACCATGTTTCAACAAATGCATTTGAGTGCCTAACATAAAGAACAATTCCATGCTTTCACAAAATAAATAAGGAATCAATACAACTCTCAGTCTCTTAAAATAGACATACATGCAAGCTTCATCCCATAGGTTCACACATATTTTCCAATAATCACACAACCTAGTTCATGCAAGATCTCAAGGGTCTTTTAGGCTTCTTATAGGGCCCAGGGTTAAGGTATGGTCAACTGGACTTAGTGAATTCACCTTTTTAAAGCATTCTTGCAATTATCTTTACCTCTTCTCAAGTTCTTTTGGTTCTTTTTATTTGAGAACTCAAAATTTTAGTTATCAATCACTTCATTTGGAATCCCCTTTATTTCACCAACTTCTCTTTTTAATTTCCATGTTTTTGAAAAGTTATTAATCACGATATCACATATTCGTTATTGTTGTTGTTTTTTTAATAAGGAGGGGTTGCTTCTTTTTATGAAAAAATTCAAATTAGGGTCTCATTTCATCTTTCTTTGTCTTTTACTTGGCTTTTCTTCCTTCTTCCTTTTTTACACCCCCAACTTAGGAATTTGGCCTAAGTTGGCTATTCAAACAAACCAATGCTTCAAAAAGGACTTTTGGTTAAGAAAGTGGGATAATTTTGCTCAAGAGGTTTCAGTATGGTTGTTAACAAATGGTTTAGGCTCAACTGGTGCAAAAATGGCTGCGCAACCCTCCCAAAGTAATCACAAAGGATATGGAATTTTGGGTTCCCTCTAAGAAAATTTGCTCAAGATCATTTCTTACATTTTACCAAGGTTTAACCAATTACAGTAACAAGGAAAATTCTAGGATTCCACACACAAGCTTTCAAGTGTAACCTCACCACACATGGCACTTCAAATACACTCATTTCACACAGCTCAAATAGATCAGATGCGTATGTGTGAAGTTCAATCCAAAGTTCACATCAAAACCCGGACAGTCAACAAGAGATTCAAAAAGATCGCTCAAAAGTTCAACCCAATTTATTTCTACCATGCAACACCAACACTATACACCGTGTTCTCAAGACATCGATATTGAACACAATTGGTTCGCGAATTATTATCAACAAAAACTCAATCATTTCATGATTTTTTAAACACACAAGCAATAACATATTAAGAGAGAGGAAAAGAGAGACAAATACCCAATGGAACACTAAAATTGAAATAAAACCACAAACTACAATCATGCAAAACTGAAAATAACAAAATACAAAGGAAAAGGGGAATATTGGTATAAATGCACTCACTCCACAAAAAAATTAAAGTGCATTGTCGTCAATGCCAAAGTAAAAAGTACGGGAAGAAAAGTAAAAATGTCCCCCTGACATGGTACGCATGTGGAGTGCTCTCATCGAGAGTCACTAGAGGAGTGGCATCATCCAATGCATTAGCACCTAACAATAGTATCATAGGAGGCAGTAATGTAGCATCAGTTCGGGCATCAATCTCGGTACATCACAAGGAGAAATGGAGTTTTAAGAGACTCCATTGATGCCAAAATAAGGGGTTTCCTAAAGGGATATCTCCAACATAGCCTGGACTATCACCTCCTTAATGTCTTGTAAATCCGTGAGCGTCAGTTCAATACTCCGCTTATTCATCTCTCTCTCATCTCATCCTCATCACTCTCCTTGGACAAATCATCATCGGCCTTGTCATCATCATCAACAATATCCTCAGCAACATTAACTCTCTTAACTACCCAACTTTGATGCACACACTAAGATGGCTCACTACTAGACATAGTCGATTAGCATAGTGGTAGGTGTATGAGATAGGTAAACCTTACCCCACATTATCGATATATATAGAGACCTCAACTGGTTTACATCTGCCCACAAGGAATCAAGCTCGCCTCTCATGGTGTTAAACAGACTTGAACTACCCTCGGTGTCCTCTTGAGCCTTTAATCTCACAGTGAGGTTATCAAACCTCACCCCATGTAACTCAACCATTTCCTCACATCGGGTCACCCTATATATCAATGGATTTGTAACCCTCTCAATCACCATTTCAATCACTGCAGGCATTTTCTTTTAAATGCTCACAACTCTAAAATTTGCAGACCAGTCAAGACTTCCTATTTGGTAAATCATGTCCTTGGTCAAGGGGGGATGTGGTGTAGGAACAGGGGAAGGTGCAACAAAAACAATAGTAGAAGAAGTGAAAGCAACAGTGGGAGACTGAGATATCCCTCAGTACTCCATAGAAAGAGTAGATATGGTGGCCTTCGAAGCCCAGATAGCCAGATCAACAACTAGTGTGGTGTCTAGTGGTGGCGACTTCTTTTGAGCCGCATCATTAAGTGGATAATCATCCTCAATCCATAGGATTTCGTTGGAGGAGGCCAAGGTGATCTGTACATAAGTTTTCCCCTAAAAGGGAAGTCATGCTTTCTCACAAAGTTGTGTGATCAGGATCGGTGGTTGAAGGGATGTTGTTCTTTCCTGGCCCTCATAAGCATCTCCTACATAATTATTGACTCAATATTAAGTTCAATCAGATCAATGATGCACTCCACTAGTACTGCTTTCAGATGCCGGAAGATGGACTCGTCCTACGATGGGATTAAAGTTGTTACTAATGAATTGAAACAGATAAAGGCATATGAAATTCATGTTCTCCTTATCAATTTTTTCTCCTTCAGTAAACCAAGGAGAAGACGAATCTGAAATAAGTGGTGCTAACCATTTCTTCTGGGCATCTAAATTGAACTTCATACGAAGCTTGAATCTATCAGTTGAGTTGCTTTTGGTACCTACAATAGCATTTATAGCACTAGAATTACATTAATATTACGCTTTCTTTCCAACATACATCCACATCCTCTATGGGTTTCCAGTTTGTGCCCTTTCTCTTTTTATGCAAGGCCTTTGCCTACGCTTCGTAGAATTCTGTGACCCATTTTTTCATATATCGTTGTCTAAGTCTTGTGAATTGTTTGAACTGATGAAACTTGTTAGTGTCTAATATGGACAGGTAATCACTCATTACCCCATCAGTGGAGAGCCTTCTCTCTTCAAGAGTTGTTTGTTCTCCTTCATCCTTGAGCTTATTAAGGGCTCTTGGAGCTATTTGGAAGGACATGAGAAGCAGGGGTTGGATCCTTAGGAGGTGATACCAATTTGGATATGATATCCATCCTCTTTGTGGAAATATGTTTCTATGGTCTTTTATCCATATGCGTAGGAGAACATAAAGTGGTTTGTTGCGGATAAGAGTCCTCAAGTGGTTCTTTAATGGTGACACCCATATGCCTTTCCAAAGAAGGGGGAGGAGGAGAGGAGTTTGTGTCTGACTCTCTATCTGATGAGACTACTTGTTTACCTTTTGTTTTAGCCATACTCTTTGAAGAACAATCATTCAAACAAAGAAGTAATGAATGTTAGTTGAAATCAATCTCATTTAAAAGCATACTTACAAAAAATTCCTAAGGTACGCCTAATGAGAAGGTGGTCTTCCTAATAAGATGAGTGAGCTCGCCGAATCACACAGTATCAAACATCAAAGAACTCAAGTATATTAGATGAGTCAATTCCAAATCGTCGATATGCTGAATTGGCTTTGGAAGGCTAAGATAAGTTTTCTAAAACTGATAGTGCAAAATAAAAAGAAACAACAATTGAGGGCGATGTCCACTTCAACTTAGCAATAAACCAAGTGGGTTTAACAAACTAAGAAAAGTTCCCCGAATAGAGTAGTACGCAAGGTCACATATTTACCTAAAAAGGCAAGCTAGGGTTTACTTGTTGATTCGTCTAACCGCCTTGGTGAGATAAGACACGACTATCAAACATGTTGTATTTTTCAGCCTAGTGCCTAATTTCATAGATCCAAACCAACATACGCAACAAGATCTAGTTTCCCATCAACTTCACAATTTACCCACGCGGTTATGTATCCATGGGTACTTAGACTTACCTCAATTATTATCAAGTATAGCTCAAATTTGTCCATTTTCCCTTAAGATAGTCAGACTCTATCTATCATTGGACAAAGTCATGGAATGGAGTCAACACTAGCTACTCAGACTTTACCCACATCAAATTGAACCAAGACCCAGTATATACAAGGGTTCAATTTCAACATTTAACCAACTAATCAAATTTAGCAATTTTTAGGCATAACATAAGAAATCAATTCGTGGGTGTAGTTCAATATGATCATTTTAGCACTACGACTAAAATAAACTAATAACATGCATCACATGGCTTAATACCCATACATATAAAACAATTCTAAGCTCAAAATATCAAATGGAAGTCGAAAACCAACTTCAAAGAGAACATGGGAGGTTAGGGTTTCAGTCATCTTATTTAGCATTGTACTGCACTCTCCATATTGAAAAATCACTCAAAAGGGTACACACACACATTGAAATACGATATTGCAAGTGAAGGGAAATAAAAGGGTCTTAAAGATGGCAAATGGTTTTCTTTTTTCATTTTAAAAGACCCTTGGCCTTTTTATGAAAGGAACATTTGACAGTCACAAATAACGTCACCAACTGGAGCTGAAGCTCATCGAAGAGGCCTGAATGAAAACCAAACCTGAAGGCTGATTCGGCAGACATGATGAAGTTTGTAAAGTGTACTTTGGTTGATCTCCTTTTGAAGTTAAGATCGCAACACTAGACAGTACACTTTTCCACATTTTGCAGCTCAAAAGGCGTGCAAGAATGAGTACGCATAATGCATTCTATGGATCTCCATTGTGGTTTTGGCATCAGCTAATCTTCCCCTCGCAACACTAAGACTTCTTTTCAACCCGCACTCACAAAACAGGTTACTGAATAAAATAAAATAAAACTATTGACTTGGGTTTCTTCCCAAGAAAGATCTTATCTAATGTCATGGCATGATATAATTCTCATTTCCTCAACATTCATTTTTGGGATTTGTGATGGTGTCACTAGGCAACGTTCCAGTTTTTCTTAGATTGAGATGAGTGGAAATCTGACACTCTCAGGACCCAAAGTATAACGTAGGCGTAACATGCCATGCCAAATCTCAATAGGCCTTATACAAGCCGCTTAGAATACATCATAAAAGATAATAGAATAAATAGTTCAAAATAAACTATTCAATATAGCTTGAACAAAAGCAGAAGACTAACATAAGTCTCAAAGCGATCTGATACATCATAAGGAAAGTGATTGGAATGTAATCGATACATCACATACAAAGTTTGAAACGAAAAGGACATAAAATATTAAAATAATCTTCGTCCTCAGATCATGAGGACTCACCAATATTCAAAGTCTATGAAGAATCAACTATCCACGAGTATGGATGGTAGGATGATTGGATCCTACATTAGTGAAACAATGTAGTCAAAAGTATGCATTAGTATATGGACTGTACTAAGACGAGGGAATATGCATAAACATAGGCATGATACCATAATTATCTTATAATAAGTAGGAATGATCATAATGAAACATTTAGAAGATTTAAAGAAGATATGACATGAAAATCCTGAAAATCTAGTCAAATACATTAACATAAATGACATAAGAAATACTTCGATTAAAACATACTCATTTTGTGGGATCTTAGCTTTAACCTACCATAAGACCATGAGAACTACATCATTAAATATGTTATATCCCTCATACCGAATGAAGGGGAATCTAAACTGCCAAGTAAGAATCCGTATATATGATCATTTGCTAAATTGGATCCACTATCTAGGTCATTTAAGACATCCTACGGGGGAGCATAGTTTGGGACTTGAGGTTTATACTAGTGACTATCCTACTTGAGCCTCCACCTCAAAGACCTCTCCGTGCTAAGTCTAAAACCCAACGGAATAGATAACAGTCAAATATCACTTTAAAATTAGGAAAGGCCATGATCAATACCAATCTACATATTCAAGATCAAAACATATAATAGCTCTTTAAACATAATTTAACATGGATGAGAAAACCTTTCACCAATGTAAATATCTTTCACAATCACGATTATTATAGTAAGTGAGAAATCCTTTCAAAATAGCATTGATACTTTCCTTTCGAAGCATCCCCAAATAGTTCATAATTATTTCATAAAAACATGCATATCTTCATAATTTCATATTTCATAGATTCATGGGTTCATCATCGGATCATAGTTGAAAATATAATTTAGGCATGGGTCAATGCAATTTCATCTAAATATCATGGATTAAAATCAATAAATCCATTATAAGACTTACTTGAAATGACCCAAAAGGTTCTTAAAAATGTGCTTCGGAAGTTACCGGAAACTTGTTTAGCTATATCAAAAAAAATCCGTTTCATTTTTCAAAAATCCGACTTCATATTCTTGTTTAGGGGGTCAAATTGAGTGGGGAATGGCTCTAACCCAAATTTTAGAGCAACCGTATCAAAATCCGAAATTTCCAAGTGAAGCCTTTTTCAAGGGTCTACTTTGGAGGGTCATATCTCCTAGAAAACAAATAATTGGGTGGCCCATAACATATCCATGGAAAGCCCTTTGAGTTATCTACCTAAATCACTTCGCTTCACCTCATTTGGAGTTCGGACAAAGAAGTTATGCCTATTTTTGTAAAATCTGTCCGGCAGGAAATGCAATTTCCAGTGAGCGTTTTTACTGTTCACCCGCCTCATTTTTTTTTCTAAGTGTTGGACCATTTTTCCAAAGGGCATATGTTATTTCCTATATACCATTAGTTCAATTCCCATCTCTAAAACATTTCCCAAAACACCTCTCCCATACTTAGACACATTTTCTCTCAAGTTCTCTCAAGAACCCTAATCCAAAACCTTCCTCAAGATTGAAGAGACTCTTGCTCCAAGTTCCAAGCTTCCATTGAAGACACTCTCAAGACCTTCATAAGAACTCAAGGTATGTGGTGTTGAACTCATGGGTCCTTCCACCCATAGTGCCTAGACTCTATTCTACTCACTAATTCATGGTTTAAGTTAAGATTCATAAATTAGTCTTGTTCTTTGTAATAATTTCCTGCACATTGAATTTTAAACATGAAAAGTGATTGTTTTGAGCATGTTGTGACTCTAGAACTTGAATCTAAATTTGGAATGGATGTGGAGATTTTCATGTGGTATTGTGGGTGTTAAAAGGTGTTGTTGTAGGTTGTTCACTGGTTTGGCTGCATAATTACTACCCTATTTTCCATGCTCTTTGATTCCATTACATGCCTTCAAGGTGTTTGACAAAATGTCCAACTATGGAGAATTGATGAATCGATGCTTTAAAGCTTGAGTTATGAGATGTATGGCAATCCAGAGATGTGTTGATGACAAACTAAGCTTGTGTATATGTTCATTCCATACGTGAGATTGCATTAGAGCCTAATGGGAATTTCCTATATAAAGTGTTGCATGACCATGCCCGGTCCGGGGGAAAAGAACCGGACAACCATGTGAGAGGTTTATATCTCACCACCTAGGATGCTTGGGGTGTGACCAACAACAACCATGTGAGAGGTTTATATCTCACCACCTAGGATGCTTGGGGTGTGACCAACATCAACCATGTGAGAGGTTTATATCTCACCACCTAGGATGCTTGGGGTGTGACCAACATCAACCATGTGAGAGGTTTATATCTCACCACCTAGGATGCTTGGGGTGTGACCAACATCAACCATGTGAGGGGTTTATACCTTGCCACCAGGGTGTCCGGGTGTGAACGGCATCCCCCATCCTAAGTTGGGGTTATAGATTGGTTGGATCATGCATACACATATGATATCTACTATTAGTATAGATTTACTTAAACATGTTTTGACTTCACTTTGATCATGCATCCTCATATTGTTATTCATAATGCCTATGAAACTATTTCTTGTATTTCGATTGTGTCCTTGTCTATTGTTGTGTTGCACCCCGCATACTTAGTACATTCCAAGTACTAACGCATATTTTGCCTACATGATGTCACCATGTAGGGACCGGAGCTACTCTTGATCCTTCTCTCCATTCACGTGGCTAGTACGGTGCTTATCCAAGTTTGTTGGTGAGTCCTCAATGATTCGAGGGCTATGTTATGTTTCCTACTCCTATGTTTTGAGACTTTAGCTTGCAATTGTATTTTGACTATGAGGGGAGTCGGTAGTATGTCATGGCCCCCTTCCTATCTATGTATGTAGAGGTGTGCGTTGGACAAGTATTTTGTAAATGAGCTTGACTCTTGTTCTATGATGTCATTTTGAAATGGTTTGCCGTTAGTCCCTATTTCCTGTTAATTAATGTTTATTGTACTTCCGCGACCGATGAAGTGTGATGACAAGTTTGAGAAGCTTGTTTGGGGTTCCTTCGGGTTCCTCATTCGCCATGTCACGTCTAGGCCCTAGGCTTGGGTCGTGACATTACTATTCATCCAGAAATCATAATTGAATGAAAACCCAAACATTAATTAATGGAAATTAAATTGGGGCATTAAAATCCTCACGGACCCCATGGAGGAAAGAAATCCATAGGTGAATACACACATACTTCGATTCTTTAAGCCAAAGAAAATGGAGAGATTGCAGACTTGAATGAAACCCTGGCTCTTCTTCTTCTTCCTTACACTTCAGATGATTTTGAGAGTGAATTTGGTCAAGTTTATGTACATTAGGAGAATGAGTTGAAAATTAGTAAATTGGGAGCTTAATTCTTTTTATAGGGATTAGGGTAGAGGGTAAAACAATTTAGTATTGGGTTAAAACAATTAGGAAAAGACCAAAAATCCCTTTAAAATAATTGTCGAGCTTTATCTATGCTCTGAACCTATGTTCCGTAGGTCCTTTTACGGACTGTACTGGTCAACTGTATATATGTTTGAAACTATTATTTCGACTAACTATTGACGGAACCCATGTACGGCTCGTAGGTCTTCATACGGTCAGTACATTCCAACCGGAGAAAGCCAACTTCGGCCCTCAAAATTTCACTATATTTGGGCCTCACCTACGAGACCTACTACGACAATGGTTGATGGACCATCCTTGGTGAACCGTAAAATGGGGTACTACGAATCAATTTTAGAAATTTATTTTCCCACATTCTATGGTCGCCATCTACGGCCTGTAGATGCTAACCGTAGACAAAACATGTAACCCAAAATATTATTTTCTCCTATATCCAAATTCTTAGATGTTACATTATCTCCCCCCCCCCCCCCCCCCCCCCCCCNCCCCCCCCCCCCCCCCCCCCGCCCCGCCCCGCCCCTTAGGAACATTCATCCTCGAATGGGACTCAATGCAACACAAAGAGAGTCGGGGAATAAATATTACAACTCAAAAAGAATGTAACTTCATCAACAACACATAATCAAGGAGAAACATCAACTCCAAGCTATACTATTTTTCCAAACATCATTTCATAAGGTATACATGCAAAATCATACAAAAATGAATAGAAACATGAAGAAATCTATCAAAGGTAAATCAAAATCTTGAAAGCAATTTTACATGAGCATGTATGCATGAGGAAATATGAGAATGACTAAGACATGGGGATGGACCATGAGAAACTAAATACATCAACCTAGAGTAGGGTTGGATTGACATCATATAGGCCTACGCCTCCCAAGTAGCACCTTCAACCCTATGATTCCTCCACAATACTTTGATGGATGCAACCTCCTTATTCCTCAACTTCTCGAATTTTAGGATTAAAATCTCAACTGGAATTTCTTCATAAGAAACACTCTCCTTTATGACAAGACACTCTAATGGTGCCATGGATATTGGATCACAAAAAAATTTCTTCAACAAATATACATGGAAAACAGCATGTTTCAATTGTAAGTAATTAGGAAAATCAAGTTCATAACAAACTTTACCAATGCACCTCAAAATACTATAAGGGCCCACATAACAGGGACTAAGCTTCCCTTACTTTGAAAACCTTATTACACCCTGCATGCGTGAAATTTTCAATTAGACCCAATCATGTACATCAAATTGAAGGTCTCTCCTTCTAATATCGACATAAGAATTTTGTCGACTTTGATCAATTTTCAACCATTCTTAATAAGCTAAACTTTCTCTATAGCCTCATGTACCAGTTGGGAGCACATCAAAGCAATATCACCAACTTCAAAATAACATATAGCACATCTACACCTCTTACCATAAAGAGCCTCGACATACCAATTCATGAATTATCGTTATTATTGTAAGAAAACTCAATGAAAGTAAAATGATTATCCCACTTACCCTTTGAAGTCGATTACACAAGATCTCAACACATTTTTTGAAGTTTTATTAGTATGATTTACTTGCCCATCAGTTTGAGGATGAAAGGTTGTACTAAGCTTAACACGAATACCAAGCACTTTTTGGAAAGATTTCCGAAACATAGAAGTGAATTAGGTATCACGATCAAAGATAATGGATATGGGTACTAAGTGTAACCTAACAATTTCCCTTAAGTACAACTTAGCGTAATCTTCCATCAAATGAGAAACCTTGACAGGAATGAACTGAGCCAATGTCGTCATATGTTCCCCAATAACCAAAATCAAGTTATGTTGTCGCCGAGTGTAGGGTAAACCAACAATAAATTCAATATTCAGATCTTCCCACTTCCAAGTAGGAATACTAATAGCTTGGGACAAACTTCACAGATTTTGATGCTCAACATTTACTTGTTAACAATTAGGACACTTAGCAACTAATTCCATAACATCCTTCTTAATCCCATTCAACCAATAGACCTCTCATAAGTCACGGTTCATCTTGGTGGCTCCTGGGTGAATGGAATATCGAGAACCATAGGCTTCTAATAAGATTCAGTCTCTCAAGTAGTCAACATTGGGAACACACAAACGACCTTAATATCGAATCACACTATCTTCTTTTTTGGGGAAATCCTCAACAAACATTTTAAGCACCACTTCCTTTAACTTAAAAAAGATCGGGTCAAGACCATGTTTTTCTTTGACATCTAACAGAAAAGGTGATTTTGAACCATTATGAACCATAACACCACCTTCATTGGAATCAACCAACCGAACACCCAATCGGGCCAATAAATGAACATCACGAACCAAATACTTGTACCTTCCTCAAAATGAGCAGCATTACCCATTGATAATCAACTAAAATAAGTTGCCACTACATTCGCCTTACTGGGGTGACATATAACATTTATGTCGTAATCCTTAAGAAACTCTAGCCAAAACGTTTTGCGATGATTTGGATCTTTTTTCTTGAACAAATATTGCAAACTCTTGTGGTCGGTGAAAACAGCAACATGGACACCATATAAGTAATGGCTCCATATCATTAAGGCACACACAAATGCCGCTAGTTCTTTTTTATGAATTTAAAGTTTCCTTGAACTATAGACAATAACCTTCACATTTTGTATGAGGAAACACCTTAGTCCCTTCGTTGAAGCATCATAATAAACAACAAACTCATCAAGCCCTTTCTGTAAAGTCAATATCGGAGCAGAGATAAGACTTCTTTCAATTATTGGAAACTCTTCTCATAGTGTCACGACCCAGGGGTACCCTTTGGATGTAACAAGGCATATAAGACCCCAAGAGGCCTCATACAAGCCACTGAGCAAATCATAACATAAAGCATTAGAAAATGGTGCAAAAATTTTAAACATTTCAGCACAATCAAAGTCTTTCATAAAAGGAGCGGAAGTCTAACATCACTATTTCAAACCATCTAACATAAGAGATAAAACATCTTGTAACGCAGCCCATACAATAGTCCAACATGAAAAGAAACACATAATAGAGAAAAAGGGGTGATCATGCCTCGAATGCTATGAGGACTCGCCAAATCTTCACTTCCTTGATCAACTAAGAACATTGCCACAAGTGTGTGAATCAATATCGCTGGACCCTACATTTGATAAAAATGTAGGCAAGAGTATGTGTTAGTACAAAAATGTACTAAATATGATGGTTAGCATAAATAACATAGACATAAGCATTAGTCAACATAAGACATAAGGCATAAGCATAATTAAGGCATAATAAGCATCATAATGAAAGAGGAATACTTGCCTAAGTAGCCTCACTTAACCTTAGCCAAGACTTAGGTCATCTGCCTCTAGTCAAGCTTACATCATGGAAGACATATCTGGTAACACTCCAAGCAATTCATCTTCACAACATAACCATATCATTCATACTTACTTTTAAAGACATGGGTATGCGCCTATTTGCCTAAATTTCAAAGTCTAATAGGTATTCGTCTCTTGCCTTACTTACTTTAAGTTCATGGGTACTCACCTCCACAATTATATGATATGACACGGGTGCTCTCCTCCACGTCATTTTATAAGGATCATGTTAGTAACCTCCATGTCCATTATTCGTAAAAAGAACGTGGGGAATCACCCCTTGTTCAATTCTAAAGAGTATGGGAAATCACCTCATATCCTTAACATATGGAGGTCAAGGGTAGTTGCCTCTAGTCTGATCATTTATTTTTCGCATTGTAGTCTAGATTCATTTTAGGTTAGAAATCCTTTCAACCTAGAATCATTCATGTAAGTAAACCTTTCAAATTCATATATCATGCTTAACAATTCATTGTAGGAAGTATCCTTCCCATACTACAACATCAACAATCAATAATTCATAGTATAGGCTTTACTATAAACGCATCGCATCTCATGATCATCATCTATCCTCTACTCTCAAGAAATTAATCATCCTAGTAATCATATATGCTTCAATCTAAATAAATTCTAGTCATAATTCATCAATCCTATAAGAAGATATCGAAACCCATAAAGTATCCCTTCAAGGCATAAAATTCAATTTCATAAATTCTAGGTTAGAAACATGGAATAGGTATGGGTACATGTAACGGCATCCTAAAAACATGTAGTCCTACCAAATCAATCATAAACAATCTTTACCCACTCAATTGGGTCAAAATTCATCATATGCCACATCATTGGAAGAAATCCTAACAAAAATTGGGGCTTTAGACTTTACAATTGGGGAATTCTAGGGGACTCCTTGGATGATAAGAATACATGGATGAAAATCCATCATACCTTGTTTACAAACCTCTCACAAGTTTAAAGATTGACGACTTGACTTGACCTTATCTTCAATTTCTTCCTTCTTCTTCCAACTTCTAGAGAGAGAATATTGGAGAGAGAGTTTTCGGTTTTTCTTTTAGGAATTGAGAGAATGACTTAAATGGGTGAATTTAGGGGTCTAAAATAATTATATACGATGTATGGGTTTAGTCAAAACGACACCACTTAATTCAAATAAAAACCAGAAAAGACCCTTAAGTTGCTAAAATAACCCTCCAGGTATGACCCACGAGACCACAACTTACAGACCGTAGATGGATCTATGGTACGTCCTGATCAAGTTTTGTTTGGTGTTAGAGATTTTATTTTCCACCCATGACACCCCAAACAACGGGCTACAGATCCATCTACGGGGTGTGGGTCCTACCATGGTTCAGCCTTAGGCAGCTTCAAGAACATCCATCTATAGGGCCACCTACGGAGCGTGGTCTCACCCACGTGCCGTGGTTGGTCCTTCGGAGGTGACATCTTGGTGTTTTTAACATGATATCCCCTTTACTCAAATTCAGGGTGTTACAATATATCCCCCTTGGGAACATTTGTCCTTGAATGGCATTCTAGGCACTTCTTAAAGGAAATGACTCAAGACTAGCAACACATCTATATACACATAACCTAAGAGGAATCATAAACTCCAAGCTAAACATATCCAATGCCCCATATAGAAGTAGGAACTACATCTAAAAACCCAACATGCATGAAATTTTAACCTATTTCATATTCAAGGGGGAACTATCATCTCCAAACTCAAAAACAATGCTCTACACAATCTCATGGATCCTAAATGCAATTTTTATACAAAGCACGAATTCAAGGAGGAAATCTCCACTCCAAGTTAAGGCATGTTCTATTGATCAACTCATGAAGTCTCTAGGCAACTCATACTCAATGTACAGCAACATGAGGAAAATAAATCAAAAGTCCATTTTCTTTAAAAACTAAAGCTTTTTCATGAACATGCAAATTTAAGGATCATGGAAACCCATAAAACACACATGACTTCAAACATAAGCAAACCAAGAGGAACTCATTACCTCAAGCTAGAATAGGACGGAAAAGTTGAGGATACCGAGACATCATATTGGCCTCGGCCTCCGAAGTAGCACCCTCAACTAGGTGATTCCTCCATAGCACCTTTATGGAAGAACCTTCCTTGTTCCTCAATTTCTTAACTTGTCGATCTAGAATCTCAATCGGTACCTCCTCATAAGAGAGGCTTTCATCAACTCCCATCCCTTCTAAGGGGACTATGCATGTCGGATTTCCAACACACTTATTCAACATAGAGACATGGAAAACTGGATGCACCGATGCCAAATCATTAGGAAAATCAAGCTCATATGCAACCTTACCAACAGGCCTCAGTATTTGATAAATACCTACAAATTGGAGACTAAGATTCCCTTTCTTACCAAACCTCATTACACCCTTCATGGGTGAGATTTTCAAGTAAATCCAGTCAAGCACATCAAATTCAAGTTTCCTTCTTCTAAAATTGGCATAAGAGTTTTGTCGACTTTGGGTGGTTCTCAACCTGTCTCTAATGAGTCGAACTCTCTCAATAGCCTCATGAACCAACTCGGGCCCTATCAAGGCAACTTCACCCACCTCAAACCATCCTATAGGAGATATAAACCTCCTACCATAAAAATCCTCAAATGGACCAATACTAATATTAGAATGGTACCTATTATTATAGGCAAATTCGATCAAAGGCAAATGGTCATCCCAATGTCCCTTGAAATCAATCACGCAAGCCCTTAACATGTCCTCCAATTTTTGGATTGCTCATTCCGCTTGCCCATCGGTTTGTGTGTGAAAAGCTATGCTAAGTTTAACCTTAGTGCCAAGATGCTTTTGGAAAGATTTCCAAAACTGAGAAGTGAATTCGGTACCACATTCAGAAATATTGGACAAAGGCACTCCATGTAGCCTTACCATTTCTCTTAAGTAAAATTTTGCATAGTCCTCCACCAAGAAGGACACTTTGATAGGGAGGAAATGATTTGATTTCATCATCCGATCTACTATCACCCAAATAGAATCGTGTTGGTGCTAGGACCGAGGCAAATAAGCTATAAAGTCCATATTAAAGTCTTCCCACTTCCAAGTAGGAATGCTAATATCTTAGGATAAACCTCCCGCTTTCTGATGCTCAACCTTCACTTGTTGGCAATTTGGACACTTGGCCATAAATCACGTTATATCCTTCTTCATCCCATTCCACCAATAGATCTCCCGCAAATCCATGTACTTCTTGGTGGCTCTTGGGTGAATAGAATATCGAGAACTATGGGCTTCTGTCAAGATTGGTTCCCTCAAGTCATCAACATTTGAAACACATAACCAACCTTCAAATCTAAGGACACCATCTCCCTCTTGAAAGAAAGCCTTAACGAACTTTCTAAGTACCATTTCTTTCAATTTTTCCAAAGTCGGATCAAGGCATTGCTTTTCTTTAACATCCTCTACAAAAGATGATTCCGACTCTTTATGAACCATGACACCACCCTTGGCGGAGTCTACCAATTGTACACCCAATTGGGCTAATCTATGGACATCCTGAGCTAACTCTTTTCTATCATTCTTTACATATGCAACACTACCCATCGATAGTCGACTAAGAGAATCCGCTACTATATTTGCCTTACCGGGGTGATAAAGAACACTCATATCATAGTCCTTCAATAATTCGAGCCACCTTATTTGGCGAAGATTCAAGTCCTTTTGGGTAAACACATATTGTAAACTTGTATGATTGGTGAAAACATCAACATTGACCCAATACAAATAATGCCTCCATATCGTTAAGGCAACTACCACAACCGCTAATTGAAGGTCGTGGATAGAATAGTTCTTCTCATGAACCTTTAGTTTCCTTGAAGCATAGGCAATCACCTTACTATTTCGCATAAGCATGCATCGCAACCCCACTCTAGAGGCGTTAGAATATAGCACAAAGCCATCCATACCTTCCGGTAGAGTCAACACCGGAGCAAAAGTAAGTCTATTTTTCAACTCTTGGAACCTTTTCTCACAAGCCTCGAACCATATGACCTTGGCCTTATTTTGAGTCAAAGTCATCAAAGGAGAAGCAATGGAGGAAAACCCCTCAAAAAACCTTCTATAATAATCGGCCAAACCCAAGAAACTTCTAATATATGTCGCTGATAGAGGTCTAGACCAACTCTTGACCACATCTATCTTAATCATATCCACTTCAGTACCCTTCCTTAAAACAATATGGCCTAAGAAAGCCATGGACCTTAACCAAAATTCACATTTGCTAAACTTTACATAACGTTGTTCATCCTCAAGGATTCACAATACGATCCTCAAATGATTAATATACTCATTCTCACTTCTTGAGTAAATCAGAATATCATCTATGAACCCAATTACAAACATATCAAGGTATTGTTTAAAAACCCAATTCATCAAGTCCATAAAGGCCGCCAGAGAATTAGTCAAACCAAAGGACATAACCAAAAACTAATAATGACCGTATCAGGTTCTAAAGGCCATTTTTGGAATATCTTCTTCTTTCACCCTCAATTGGTGATAACCTGATCGGAGATCAATCTTAGAGAAATAACTTGGCCCTTGAAGTTGGTCAAATAAATTAACTATCCTTAGAAGAGGATACTTGTTCTTGATAGTCACATTATTCAATTGTTGATAATCGATACACATACAAAGACATCCTAAAAGCATTTTAAACCTTGTGCTCTGATTACCAAGTTTGTCACGGCCCAGGGTACCCCTTGGATGTAACAAGGAATATAAGACCCCGAGTGGCCTCATACAAGATAATTAGAATATCATAACATAAAGCATTAGAAAATGGTGCGAAAATTTAAAACATTTCAACACAATCAAAGTCTTTCATAAAATGAGCGATAGTCTAACATCATTGTCTCAGACCATCAAACATAAGAGATAAAAGATCTTGGGACGCAGCCCATACAATAGTCCAACATAAAAGAAAGACGTAATAGAGAAAATGGGGTGATCAATCTTCAAATGCTATGAGGACTCACCAAATCTTAACTTTCTTAATAAACTAAGAACCTAGCCACAAGTGTGTGAATGAAGATAGCTGGACCCTACATTTGATAAGAATATAGGCAAAAGTGTGAGTTAGTACAAAAATGTTCTAAATATAATTGCTAGTATAAACAACATAGGCATAAACATTAGTCAACATAATTCATAAGGCATGAGCATAATCACGGTATAATAAGCATCATAATGAAAGAGGAACACTTCCTTAAGTACCCTCACTAACCTTAGCCAATACTAGGGTCATCCGCCTCTAGTCAAGCTTACATCAAGAAGACATAAGTAGCAACACTCAAAGCAATTCATCTTCATAACATAATAATATCGTTCATACTTACATTTAAATACATGGGTATTCGCCTCTTTGCCTAGCTTTCAAAGGCTAATGGGTATTTGCCTCTTGCCTTACTTACTTTAAGATCATAGATACTCGCTTGCACAATCATATCATATGACACGGGTACTCACCTCCACATCATTTCACAAGGATCATGTCTACTCGCCTCCATGTCCATTTATAATAATAAGAACATGGGGAATCACCTCTTGTTCAATTCTACGAAGTATGGGAAATCACCTCATATCCTTAACATATAGAGGTCAATGGTAGTTTCCTCTAGCCTCATCATTCATTTAGCATTTTAGTCTAGATTTATTTTAGGTGACCAATCATTTCAACCTAGAATCATTCATCTGAGTAAACCTTTCACATTCATACAACCATGCTTAACATTTCATTGTAGGAAGTATCCCTTCCATACTACAACATCAACAAAAAATAATTCATAGTCTAGGCTTTACTCTCAAAGCATCTCATCTCATTATCATCATCTATGCTCTATTCTCAAGCAATTAATTATCATAAGCATTATATATGCTTCAATAGAAAGAAATTCTAGTCATAATACATCAATCATGTAAGGAGATGTGTAAACCTGTAAAGTTTCCATTCAAGGCATAAAATCTAATTCCATAAATTCTAGGTTAGAAACATGGAATAGGCATGAGTACATGTAATCTAATCCTAAAAATATTTAATCCTACCAATTCAATCATAAACAATCATTACCTACTCAATTCGGTCAACATTCAGCATAACCCAAAACATTGGAAGAAACCCTAAAAAATGGCGATTTAGACTTCACAATTGGGGAATTCTAGAGGAATCAATGGATGGAAGGAATCCATGGATGAAAAGCCATCATACCTTGATAACAAATCCCTCACAAGCTTGTAGATTGAAAACTTGACTTTACCTTAGCTTCAATTTCTTCCTTCTTCTTCCAACTTCTGGAGAGAGAATATTTGAGAGAGAGTTTTGTGTTTTTTTCTTTTGGGAATTGAGAGAATGAATTAAATGGGTGAATTTAGGGGTCTAAAATACTTACATATCTGGTCTAGGTTTAGTCAAAATGACAACACTTAATTCTAATTAAAACTGGAAAAGACGTTTATGTCCCTAAAATAACTGTCAGGGCTTGACCCACGAGACCATGACTGAAAAACCGTGGATTGACTACAGTCCGTCCTGGTCATTCATGGTTTG
Source organism: Solanum stenotomum (assembly GCF_019186545.1). Lineage (NCBI taxonomy): Eukaryota > Viridiplantae > Streptophyta > Magnoliopsida > Solanales > Solanaceae > Solanum > Solanum stenotomum. The sequence goes on from NC_064291.1 coordinate 23,192,937, forward strand.
GTGTCAGAGATATTCTTGGTCACCCACGATACCCCTAACCAAAAGTTATGGACCCATCCACGGGGCGTAGGTCGTGGCGTGGTTCTGCCTTAGGCAGTTTCTAGGGGATCTATCTATGAGGCCACCTATGGGGCGGGTCTAACCCACATGTCGTGGTTAGTCCCTAGGGGTGACATCTTGGAGTTTTCATATGCTATTCCCTTTATTCAAATTCGAGGTGTTTCACATAGGCTTCCGAAAATAAGAACTTAACTTTTTTTTGGGTCTATTAATCAATGGAGAGGCAAATGAAGAAAACCATTTAACAAACCTATAATAACTTGCCAAACCCAAGAAACTTTGAATATACAAGGGTATAGAGGTATATGAAAACTCTTAACAACATCCTTCTTCTTAGGATCGACCTTAATACATGTACTAGAAAACATCTGACCAAGAAAAACCATGGGGCTAAACGAAATCTCACATTTTTTAAACTTTGCAAATAGTTGTTGTTCCTTGAGGACTTGCAATAGAATACTCAAATGATCAGTGTGCTTATCCTCACTGATTGAGTAAATCAAGAAATCACCGATAAACACAATCGCAAACATGTCAAGGTGTTGTCTAAACACCATTCTTCATCAAATCCATAAATGCGGCTGGAGTTTTAGTCAACCTAAACTACATTACCAAAAATTGATCTTGACCATACCGATTTGGAAAAGGCATCTTCAGAATGTCATATTCTTTCATCCTCAATTAATGATAACCCGACCGAATGTAGATCTTAGAGAAGTAGCTCTCTCTTTGGAGTTAATCAAATAAATAATCTATCGTTGGGATAGTGTATTTATTTTTAATGGTAATCTTTTTAAATTATTGGTAATAAATACACATGCGAAGTGAACTATCATTCATATGAACAAATAAAACTGGAACACCCCATGGAGAGACACTCAATTGGATGAAAACATTATCCAACAAATCCTTCAATTACTCTTTCAATTACTTATGTTCTGCTGGAGCCATACGGTAAAGAGGGATAGAGAGAGGTTGCGTATATGGGAAAATGTCAATACCGAAGTCTATTTCCCTATTAGGAGGAAAGTCACTTGGTAGATCACCGTAAAATACTTTCGGATACTCATTCACAACAGCGACTGACTCAAGAGTAGGGCTTTCAGAATATGTATCCCTTACGTGAACAAGATGATATATGCTACCCTTAAAAATTGTTTTTCTATCTTTAAGACAAGAAACAACTTGACCTTTAGGCATACAATTTCCCTCTTTCCACTCTAGGACGGGCTCATTTGCATATTAAAATTTGACCACTCGGTTCTATAATAAATAGATACATAACGAAAATGGAGCAAATGCATACCAAGAGTAACATCAAAATCTAACATATCAAGCTCCACAGGATCAACCTGAGTGACTCTTTTGTATAAGGAGACATTACAATTTCTATAAACTCTCTTAGCCATAGTAGATTCACCAATAGGAGTACAGACCAAAAAAGGTGTAACAAACATCTAAAAGAACATCAAACCTCATCACCACATATGGCTTCACAAAATACAAGGTAGAATCAGGATTAAGTAATGCATAAACATCATGATGAAATACATTGAATGTACCAGTAATCACTTTGGGAGAACACTCTTGCTTATGACGAGTTTGGAGTGCATACAACTAGTTTTGCTTTGGAGTACTTGAACTCGAACCACTAGGTAGAGCTTGCCTACCATCCCTTCTATTGTAATTTCTAGATGGGCAATCCCTCAAGCAGTGACCACTCTTTCAAAAACCAAAGCAATTATTGATGAGTGGTTGATTTACACTCATTTACGGAGCATTTAGCACAATAATTAGTGTCCTCAATTCCTAATTTTGTCCTTTTCTAATCAAATGTTGATGAAATACCATTATGAGGGTAATTGGCAAGGCAAGGACTAATGTTTGAAAGAATTATAAATAAATACAAAAATAAGAGAAAACTGAATATTGTAGATCACCTAAGATGATGGACAGATAGCCAACTTAGAATGACCTCGCGCAAGTTGACAATGCAAAACACTAATGTCTATCAAAGAAGGTCAGCGGATTCTGGTAAAGATGGTGATACACAGAACGAGATTGGTGACCTAGATGAGCATCGCCCAATGTGACTGTGTGCAATAAAAAGATGCAATGCTTGAAAGGCAAACAAGGTGGTACTTTGTGATTTTTTAGAGTGATGGGTCGACTCAATCAAGTTCACCAGCTAAGGTTTAATAACCTGAAGCCTAGATCATCACAAGGTGAGCTAAGAAAAAAAAGTCAATTCACTAAGTCGGTTACAAAGTAGATTTTGGGCCAAATTTTGGCAAAGTATAAATAGCACAAAGGATATAATTTTTAGAGAGGTTTTTTATTTGGAGAGTTGATCAAAAAGTGAGTAGAAATAGTCTAAGAACACTTTACCTTTGAAAAATACTTTCTAGCTCTTGGGATTTACAACTTGGTGTTAAATATTGATAAATTGAAATTGAATCTAAAGTGGGTGTACTCTTCATTTCTTTATTTGAAGTTGCCCATGGTTTCTTTCATAGAAGGTACAATTTTTAAATTTTTGTGATGGGTCGTTGAAACCCCAAGATCTAGGAAACTGGGGTTGGGTGTTAATTTAATGTAGTGGATATTGTGCTATGTTCAGTTTTGTTGTTGTTCCCGCATGAATTTAGTCAAATTACCATGGAGTTAACTCAAGGGTTAAGGTTGCAAATTTAATTCCTTCTTCTAATCTAAAGTTGATGTTCTAAAGACATTTATTGAAATGGGTGATTAGTTCAATACTAGCAATTTAGGTTTGATGTCTATGACTTGCTTGGAAGAGAGGTTATGGGTTTGATCGATTTTCCAAATTATTGAAAGAGAGAATAGATTAAGGTATTTAGTTGTTTAGGATTGACACTTAGATGAAATTTAAAGGAGATTCTTTGCATGTATGCTTTGAGATCCAGAGATGATTAGCATCAATGAAGATTACTTCGCTTATTCATGAATGTTTATCACAATAGAGCAGCACAGTTATCCTTATGTGGTATCAAATTCAGATCCCCGCACCTTGTTAACTCTTGATTTATCTTAGATTTTAGTTTATTTGCGATAATTCATAACCAAAGCTTTATATTAAGTTGGTCCATTTAACCTCGGATTAGAAAAGATGGGAAAAACTGTAGTCCTGCAGGATCTTGTGCCAAAACTAATGGAGCCACTAAAAGTCCGTGGTCTGGTAGATGCTCCGTAGGTAGGCCCATGGTTGGTGAATCCAATTTTTCACAAAAATGTCAAATTTTAGTATTTTTCATACAGTTCACCACGACGGTCTGTCGTTCCATCCACGTAACATAGGTAGGTCTCGTAGGTGAGTACCAGACTTAGATAAATTTTAGAACCAAAAGTCAGGATCTATGGTGGAGGTGCACGCCCCGTAGGTAGACCCACGAATCGTGTATGGGTTCCATCGATAGCGGTCCAAACTTAAGGGATTCTAAACCCAGCAACGACAACCAGGATGGCCCGTGGTTAGACCAACGAACCGTATCTCTAGTCATTGGTGAGGTTGATAATTATTTTTAATAAGGTCTTTTGGGTCTTTTCCTAATTATTCTAACCCAATACTATGTTATTTTACCTTCAATTAAAGGCCCTATGTAAATGTTTTTACCCCCAAAATCTTCTAATTGAATTCATTCTATCATCCTAAAAGAAGAACAAGTCCATCCTCCCTAATATTTCTCTCTCTAAAAGCTTGAAGAAGAATACTAGGGTTTAAAGTCAAGTCTCCAATTTAGCCATTGATTGTATGCTCTTGGAATTAAGGTATGGTAGTATTGACCTATAAGGTCCTTTCCAATGTAGGGTTCCTTAATTCTCCTATTTTCACAAGGTATAATCTCCAATAGAAGTTAGGGTTTTTAATCAATCTCATGGGTTCTTGTCATTTATTGTATTATTGATTGATTGATGTATGTTTATGCATGAATTCAAGAAATTGCATATTTCTAGGTTAAACCCATGTGAAATCCATTATTTCTAGAATTGTTCAAATAATGAAGTTATTGAATCATGAAAGATGTGCAAGGATATGCATATTTTTATGAAATTAATGAAAATACTTTAAGACCTTCTTTAAAGATCGAAGCACCAACGTTGTTGTTGTTATGAAAGGATTTCTCAGATAAAGTAGTCATAAGGTTGAAAGATCTTCTCATCTGAATTGAATCAAGACTTATGGAGTTGTTCTAATGAAACTTAGCTTGGACTTGTTACTTGATTTGCCCTTCTGTGGATAATGAGGCAAGCGGTGATTATCCATGACGTAAACTGATAAGACAAGCGGCGATTACACATGTCTCATGAATGTTAAGAATTTTTAAGACTAATCAAGATTTCGTAGGAATTATGCTTAGCACTAACTGGACAAGTGTCGATTACCCATGTGTCATAAACTATGTGCCACCATAGGTTGTCTAGATACACACTAGCTAGTCAATCCATAAAAGCTAGAATTGCATGGTCTTACCTTGGCAAGTAGGACACCCCTCTTTGGTGTCGGGTAGACACTGGAGTACATGTTAATAGCTCATATAGTCTCAATATCAGTTAAAGGTAAATGTCTTACAATAATGAGCTAAGGTTACTTCTAGATGTATCTCATGAATTGATTAAAGATGTTAGCTTGGATTGAACATGTTTCTATGAATTATGTTTTATAACCCTTCTTTCTCATGTTTTTTGTTTGGTCATTGCATGTCACAAAAAGGTCCTTTTAGCATTATTTCATACTCTTATGCATTTCTATCATACTTGGAACATATTTGTATTAACACATACTCTAGCCTATATTCTTCCAAATGTAGTTTCTGGTGTTCCAGATTCACATTTATGTGGCTAGGGATCAGTTAGTAGATATTGAAGATTGGCGATTCCTCATGTTCTGAGGACCGAGAATTCATTTCATTATAGCTTTTGTTTTCAGTATTGTATGTGATCTACATGCTGCATCCCGATCACTCTTAATGCACTAGATGGATTTGAGACTATGTTAGACTTATGCTATGTTTTATAAGCACATATGTTGAAATTATCATTTAAATCTCTCAAATTTCTATTTTATTGTATGATGTATGTTAAATGGCTTGTGTAAGGCCTCTCAGGGTCCTATACGCCATGTTACTCCTAGGCTATTATTTGGGTTGTGATGACCTTTGTATTTAAAGCATAAGGTTTAGAAAGGTCCTAAGAAGTCTCATAAGCCACGTCGAATAGAGTCTTGTTGTAACACCCCATATTCAAAATAGACCAAAAATGCAGATTTTGAGAAATTGCAGGTGCAACTAACGGTCATCATCCATGGACCGTAGGTCAGACCACGGCCCGTGTTGGTGGTCCGTGGTTCACCACTGCAACCCCTCCCCAAACCAGCTCAGAAATTTGGCTAAGTGTTGACCCACGACCGAACTTACGGTCTGTAGGTCAGGTCACGGACCGTAGTTCGAGTTCATGGATCGATACCCCAAAAGCCCAGCTTCAGTCTCGAACTACGGTTGACCAGCACGGACCGTCATTTGATCCACGGTCCGTAGGTCTGACCGTAGATCGAAGGTTAGCAGCCAGTTAGTTGAAAATTCTGATGGGTCAACTTCAGATGGTCATAACTCTTAGCAAAAAATGAATTATGTGTCCCATGACCTATGGTTAGATAGATAATTGAATTATCTTTCTAACGCCACCAAGTTTACTAAATTCTGACCTATGAGTAAAAGGTTATGCCAATTTTAGTGAAACCCTGTTGGGCAGACTCGACCTACGGACCCAATCGACGGACCGTNCGCAATCTACGGACCGTAGATTGACCTACGGCCCGTAGGTCCATTCCGTAGGTCACTCCGACAGCAGTTAATTCAGGGGTCCTTTGGTCTTTTCCTATTTCGTTTAACCCCTAAGATACGTCGTTTAGACCCTAAATCATGAGATTTTAATTAGTTTAACCCTAGAAACATAACTAGAACTTACCTAAGTCAAATCATTAATCAAACTTAGAAGAATTAGAATCAAGAGAGGAGAAAAAGGTCAAGAACCCTAGTTCAAGAACGCAGCGAGGTTTCTTCAGTTCCAGCCCCGAAATCAAAAGATTTCTCCGTGGAATTCGTCACCAGGTATGTGGGATTTCACTAGTGGGTTCCTTTCGTCCATTAGGTCCCTAGAATTCAGTCAGATTTTTGATTCCATGATTATAAACAGACCTAGGGTTTCTAGAATTTCAACAGATCATCATGAATTAGTTATTTAAATGTTCCAACTCAGATTATCATGTTATTGCTCAGTTTATCGCATGAATTTCAGAACCCTAGCTATGTATTTCTTTAGTTCTTCAATTACACTTGCTAGGTCAGATATTTCAGTATTCAGTTATACATGCCTCAGTTTATGAATGCATTATTATCATATTAATTGTTGCATTCCCACTTTGCATGTTCAGTTCCGAGCTATCCAGTATTTACCGAAATTCAGTCATAACCAGTTAATCACTAATTCATTGGGAGTAGCATAATACCGAGTTGAACTAGGGTTTCACCGTACCCATATAGTCCCAGAATTACGAGCCACGTAGGTGTAAGTCCCCTCTGTGGGCAACATCAGTTTAGTGATCACGCCAGCATGCCTCTATACCTCTGGCAGGGTATATTGGGTCCTCTCGATGGGGCGTATACATCGGTCTCCACATTTAGCTCATGTGGTTTTATGTCAGTTATTAGTAGCTCTCACAGTTCAGTCAGACTCTATTGCATTGACCATATTTCATTATAGTCAGTATTCAGTCTCAGCATGTTATAAATTTGGTCATTGCATCAGTTAGCTCAGTATTCAGTATTTTCAGTATCTATATCATGTTCATATTATTTCATTGCTTTATTTCTTTGATCAGTTATATGTTATTTCAGCTTTACTTTATCCTGCATGCTCAGTACCTTTCAAGTACTGACGCATACGTGCGCTACATCTTCTCGTGATGTAGGTTCAGGTTCTCAGTATCCAGATCACGCTTAGATCGATTCCCGATCTCCAGTTCAGCAGCAGTAGTGGTGAGTCCTCATTCTTCGAGGACAATAGTCATGAGTTTCTTTTCAGTATTTTTAGTCTTTAGTTTCAGTTTTGCTAGATCTAGTTGGGGCATGTCCCAACATTTCTAGTCAGTTTAGAGGCTTATTTCAGACATAGTTAGATTCAACTTAGTATTTGAGTTTGATAACTTCTTTGTATTAAACTCTCAGATTTGATATATTCAGTTATAGTATATGGGTATTCCCCATCTTTTCAGATTTATTTATGATTTAGCTTCCGCATCAGTTTATT